>NC_134484.1:417674662-417837162 GCF_040206685.1 Ascaphus truei
TTAGTTTGAATTTTATATTAATCTAAATAAATTCATTAGAAAACTTATCCTTTAGAGGCAATTGTTTTTTTAAAGGACACGTGTCTAGAGTATACTAAAATAGATACTAATCTTGCCCAAGAGACAAAGGATACAGAAGCCATAGTTGCCCTTCTCAATAAAGCAGAGTGTCCAAACCTTAACATACTGTAGAGCAAAAGTCTACACTGACCCATATTAATGCCGAGTTTGGTTTTATTTTGTCGCCGGGCTGTCAAGGTCATATTGGCTAACATTCTAAAGAGCTTGATAACACAGTTATGTCATTCAATGATATTGTCCTCCCTCCCATGCTGTACTGCACTGTGGAATATGTTGGTGCCATACAAATGGAAGATAATAATACATACAGCCATTAAACTTAAATCTTCTTATTTCTTTCACAATGTGAAAAAAACATTATCAATATACTTTTATCATCTAGTTCTGTAAGATTTGAATCATTTCTGTAAATTAAGTTCTACTCTTTAAAACAGTAATAGAGATTAAAGCAACAGCCTTAAGGAACTCAAAGACAAGAACAATATATTTATCAGAAACGTAGATAAAAGGAGGTGGGATTGTTACAAAAGACAGAGGTATATTTACATTAGATGGAATATCATATGAAAACCTTGGTTCTGATCACACCATACATTTTAAAGCACATATAGAGTACTTGCATAACTAGAGCTTTTGAGACAAGTATTTAAATAAATCAGAATTTAAAAAAAAAAAAAAATTAATTTTTTTTTTTTTAGATGAAATGCATCTTAGATCTTTGTATCTTTGCATAGGACAAACACAGCCCTTCAGGATGTCCAATCATTTCAGGTATAGGACCTCTAACAGCAAACCTGTCCTAATATATGGACTTTTTCTTTGTAAAAACGTGGTAAAGTTGCAGTCATACCTGAGAGACCTCACATATTTTAAATACGATCAGAAAGGTCCAATGGGACGACGCCTGTATGTGGGTTACATTTCAAGCACTATATACGAGTATTACACACAAGAAAGAGTTAAAAGCGGTTCGTTTTTTTCGTTTTTTATGCAGACCTTTGTATGCCTTATGCTTAAAAAATTTTTTTTTATTAGATAATATTGATTATTGATTTTATTCTGCGCACAATTATTTTGATTTGAAAAACAGTCTATCAGACTCATCCTCCTTCAGGAAATATGGCCAATCCAGAAATGAATGATATCTCCTACTCGGGGCATTTCCCCAAATTTCTGCACATCTCTCCTCGACAGTATTTATTTATTTTTTACCTGTGTCCCTACAAGAGACAACAGGGAATATGTGTCGTGTTGCAGACTGGAGCATTGCTACAAATAGCGTGTTCACTCTGCGTCAATGTATCAAGGTGTTTTGCTCCATTTTTTGCTCCAATATGCTCAACTTGCACCATGAGCGTTTTGAGTGGTGGTAATAGGAGGAATTAATTCAGGAGAAAGTCAGAGAAATAAAATAAGGAGATATTCTTGTATCAAAAAAAATGTACAACTTTTACACCTACAGCTGGTGCAGATTATTCTCTCTCTTCGTACCAAATATATTATGGTAGCGTTGGCCTCTGCTCCTAGGACATGTGCACCACATGTAAGACGTAAGTTTTGAAAGGTTCAGACATATGTCGCTGCTCCCAAATTGACGCAGATGCTCCATGTTTGCTCTGTTTGACGGTGGAGGGTTTTTGTCACTTTTTTTACTCGCCATAATTTATTTTGTGTCTGGTTGTAGCCACTTCCAGCTTCACATTGCAAGGTCAGTAACCAAGCTCACACTGATGTCACCCGAAAACTCGAAACAGCCGTCTGTGAGTAGGATCGGTACTGGGACCCCTGCTTTTTAACTTGTTTATTTGTGAGCATAAGGTTGACATAGGGAGCAAAGTCTCCGTCTTTGATGATACTAAATTGTGTGAAGAAATAGAACCTGAGCAGGGTGTAATTTCTCTCCAGAAGGACTTGGACAGAGCTGTAACTTGAGCAGGTAAATTTCAGATGAGGTTTATTACATATAAATGTAATGTTATGCATGGGACGGTACTTAAAGGTTTAAGCCCATTTGTTTACCCCTGATCCGTGTGTTGGGGTTCAAGAGTGTCAGCTCTTGAGCATAACTGTTGTATAACCATATTGTAAAATGATGCGACAAAGATTTTATGTGTTTTTACCTTTCCAGGAGTGCCAGCAAGCAGAGATTGCTGGGCTATGAGTTTCAAGGGGAGGGGGAGAGGGGTTGCGGCAAAAGTGTTGTCAGAATGTGTCTAGCTAGTCGGGGTCTAGAGTTGCTGGATACCCCAAAAATGTGCCCGGGAATCAGGTTGGATTCCCGGATACATATAGGCACATTGTCCCAGCAAAATCTCCCCTTGCAAACGCTTGGCGACGCACTGCTAGGATTCCCTGCTTCAGCACAGGCTAGAAAGGTAAATTGGGCACAGGGATGTAGAGTGTCCCTGTATCTATGAAGGGTCCCTAGGTTAAGCGGGATACCCAGTTACTGCCCAGGTCACCCAGAACCTATATAGGGGTTCATGGGTTGGTTCCCTGTATCAGCACAAACCAGAACAGTAAATGGGGCATAGGAATGCAAGGTGTCCCTGAAATTGTCAAGGGGTCCCTAGTTTAAGGGGGATACCCATTTAATGCCTAGATCACCCAGAACCTGAATAGGGGTTCTGAGGTGCTCCAACCATAGATAAGGTTGTGAGGAGTTTTAAAAAGTTCAAGTCTATTTTATAGTGTATGGGGAATATGGATAGTAAGAAATAAAGTGCAGCTTCTTATTCTATTCTCCATACCAGAAGACTTACTGTAGGATAGTTTAAAGTGTATATTTTATTAACAAAGTGTTTTAAAATATATATATGCTTTGTGCACAGTATTATGAGCTTCAAATCAAATGTTCTGACAGGCCACTGGGCTACGAACTTGGTGCCAGTGTGTCTACTCAGACATCGGACATGAAAGCCACAGAGGATGCCAGAGGTGTGAAGGACAGATCCAAGGATTTGATTGGCAATATTTGGAGTCGGGAAGGAATTTATTTTTCCCCTTATGAGATATCATTAGATGATATTTCTCTGAGGTTTTTTGTTTGCCTTCCTCTGGATTAATATGCTGTAAGTACGGATATAGGATAAAGTATCTGTTGTGTGTAGCCCTGTTTCCTTCTGAATACAGTATGCTACCAATGCTGTCTAACCTGTTGACTCGCAGGGCCTAAGCCTCCGCCACGGAGAGCCTGGGGCGATAACTATGTGTACAGAATCTCTTACCAAGTGCAGCGCCTCCACCTGTGATGGCTCCCAGCAGAGCGGGAGTGGTTCCTCACAGGACAACAATATAATACTACGCACACAGCATATAAAAGAAACAAAGACTTTACTTCCGGTAACCATAACCTTGCATGTCATACATTAGGTGTCTCACTTCTAGGAGACACAATAGCTAACGCGTCTCACAGGACGCGACCCTTCACCGTGTGCCCACACCGTGTCCAATTCCCCCACACCACAACCCCACCCCCAAAGTAAGGTATGTGTGTGATTGCGCAGCCACTTAAGTATTGATGGTATAGTTGGTTTACTTAAGGATGTTACCTGCCGAGCGCTCCTGCGCTCGGGCCTGCAAATAGACTTCGCAAAGGATCCGACGACGCAGATCTGCCTGAGGTACCGCCCGGGGCGATCCCACCCGGTTGGCTGCTGATGTGCTTGAAGAGGTCTGGTCCCAAACCTCTGGGATGGGGCCGCGACAGTCTCTGGGTCTTGACAGTTCTCTCACTAATGTGACAGGTTCCTATTCTAGGGCCTGTCCCTGCATTAACTCTAACTGACTGTGACTCGGGGCGAATCTGGGCCTGGGGTATTGGGGCCTAGCGTAGAGGCTACTTGACTCTCTACACACACAACTCCTACCGTTTCCCCATTCCGGGTCTTCTCTGACCAGTGTGCTCCCCTGCGCAGCCTCCTACCACGCTTCTGTCGCCCTTTTGGCTCCCTGGCGTCACCTGGCCTCTGGGACTTGTTCTATTCCTTCCCAGATTGGTCCGTGGTTCGCGCGCTACCGCAACCCCTGGCTGCGCATGCGCGACCTCTCTTCTGTGGCCGTCGCTTACGGGCTCACTGTGCAGGCGCGAATACCAAAATGGCGGCGCCCTGAACACTTGGGCCGCTGCGGAGCCTCCAGTGCACCGGAGCCCTCCCTGCACTCGCTGCAATCTTCCCTTACTCTTCCTTGGCAGCGGAGATGAGGGGTGAACCTAGGGGACCTGGCTACATGTGTAAATTTAGCATAGGTTGAACTTGGTGGACATATGTCTTTTTTTCAACCTCATTTACTATGTAACTATGTCATTACCCAGAATCCCTGGCTGCAGTGGAAGCACTTTATGCTGAGAGATAATGGGGAAAGGCAGTGTTGCAGACCAGTCTGAGACATGTGAATGTGCTCACAAGTGTTATTTTTATTCTCTGTTTGAACCATTTTTATACAGATGTAGCACATGTATTTACCACCGTTAATGGGGAATAGCGCAAGAAATAACGCAGTAAATAACGCAAGTATTAATGCTTGCTTTACCATGGTAATAATGCAGTAGCGTTAACGCAAACATTATGTTTACGGGAGTAATAATATGTGCTACATCTATACTTATCCTCCAAAACATAACTCACAACCTTACTCCTGTCCATCATAGAGGAGCATGGGTAGGGGTCACGAGCCCACAGATTAACCCCTTACAGCCTTCCGCTAGCAGGGCTTACATTACAGGGCGGGGAAAGATAGGCAGAAAAGACATACCCTGTTACATGTAACAACGTGGACGAGACGCAAGAAACTGTTTCTTACTGTACATTTGATGCAATTTGTGCTCTGAGAAATGGAGCAGTGCTTGAAAGCACTCTTTCCTCTGCATTGGTACTGTACCTGCTTGGCTGTTTGAACTGTTCAGTTTCAGTAGCATCTCCACTGTCCTTAAACTTGCTCTAAATCTGCTTTGCTGCTCTATAAACCTATAAACCAGTCAGTTGCCAGTGCTACATGATCCCTATCTCTTGTTCTAGCTCTTAGGCTAGGGGTTCTCAACTCCAGTCCTCAAAACACCCCAACAGGTCAGGTTTTAAGGATATCCCTGCTTCAAGCTGCAGTTCAGTCAATATCCTGCATGTGTGGTTTTTTTAATAAATCAGTTCTGTACTGTGAGAAAATACTTGTAGCATTTTCTTTTTTTTAAAAAACAACTTTGAAAGACAATTTTTTATGTATTCTAATGTAACGAGCATTTTTGTTTCTATAGCAACCCTTTAGAAAGGCACAACCCCTTCCTTTAATGTAACAGGCTCTGGCACACCCCTTTGTGAGTTCTGCCCCCACCACAGCCGTGCACGTGCATGAGCACAAATGTATCAGTCATTGCCTGGTCACATGATCTTCCCCCAGAACTGACAGAGCAGCAGCAGAAAAGGAGAGTAGCTCAGAATTAATTAATGAAACCTTATTCCATTGCACGTGTGTAGTTAATGTTAAATATTAACAACGCATTTAAAATCAAATCTGTATATATAATACTGTAAACAATATGTATATTTAATTTTATGTGAATGTGTACAATTCAATGTGTGTTATTAAAATTAATAATGGCTTGTTCTTGTATAGCGCTGCTAGTTTTACATAGCACTTTACAGAGACATTTTGCAGGCACAGGACCCTGCAGAGCTTAGGTGTGTATGTATGTGTTTGTATGATATAGATATAAATGCACACGCACGCATATGCACGCGCACACATATACATGCACACACGTATACATGCGCACACTCACACATATACATGCGCACACGCACACATCTACACAAACATGTGCACACGCACACATACAAGCGCACATATACACGCACACAAACATGCGCACACGCACATATACATGCGCACACATATACATGCGCACACGTACACATATACACACACACAAACATGCGCACACGCACACATAAACATGTGCACACGCACACATAAACATGCGCACACGCACACATAAACATGCGCACACGCACACATATACATACACACTGTGTGTGCGCATGTTTATGTGCGTATATATTTATGGTATTGCTTGACCTGAGGAAGAGGAAAACTCTTGAAAGCTTGTCCCATGACACAAATTGTTGGTCCAAATAAAAAAAAGGTATCAATAAATACTGAAGAACTCATATATTCTGGTGTGTGTGTATGTATGTATGTAATATATATATATATATATATATATATATATATATATATATATATATATATATATATATATATATATATATATATATATATATATATATATATATATATATATATATATATATATATATATTTTTTATTTTTTTATTTATATATACTGTATGTATATATGTATATGTATGTATGGATATATAGCGAAGGTCAGCAGCCGGCGGCGGAGGGAGAGAAGGACGGCATCCTGCAGCGAAGCTCGGCAGCTGTAGAGGACAGCAGCCGGCGGCGGAGGGAGAGAAGGACGGCGTCCTGCAGCGAAGCTCGGCAGCTGTAGAGGACAGCAGCCGGCGGCGGAGGGAGAGAAGGACGGCGTCCTGCAGCGAAGCTCGGCAGCGGCAGAGGACAGCAGCCGGCAGCGGAGGCAGAGAAGGACGGCGTCCTGCAGCGAAGCTCGGCAGCGGCAGAGGACAGCAGCCGGCGGCGGAGGCAGAGAAGGACGGCATCCTGCAGCGAGGCTCGGCAGCGGCAGAGGACAACAGTGGTGGCGGAGGGAGAAGAGGACCATGTGAATGGAGCAGGAGCGGACAGGAGGGCGGTAGGGAGGAGTTACGCTGTAGCAGCGGCAGACACCGGAATACTTCTGTCAGACCGCTGACCTCTATCTCGACAAATCACCCAAAAATCTACTCGCCCCATTGTCCCACCTTTTAAAAAAAATAATGAAATAAATTCCTAGTAAGAACTAATAACATTTGTTTTTGACATAACCGTTTATTTATTGTATTACATTTATACTTTACTACAACTAGTCCTTGTTACTGTACATAGTTCCTTACTAATCTAGTAAAAAAAGCCAGATATAAATGAGTGAGGGAGAGGGTGATGGTGAGGGTGGATGACGGAGAGGGTGGGTCGGTGAGGGAGAGGGTGGGTGACGGAGAGGGTGGGTCGGTGAGGGAGAGGGTGGCTGACGGAGAGGGTGGGTGACGGAGAGGGTGGATCGGTGAGGGAGAGGGTGGGTGACGGAGAGGGTGGGTCGGTGAGGGAGAGGGTGGGTGACGGAGAGGGTGGGTCGGTGAGGGAGAGGGTGGGTGACGGAGAGGGTGGGTCGGTGAGGGAGAGGGTGGGTGATGGAGAGGGTGGGTCGGTGAGGGAGAGGGTGGGTGACGGAGAGGGTGGGTCGGTGAGGGAGAGGGTGGGTGACGGAGAGGGTGGGTCGGTGAGGGAGAGGGTGAGTGACGGAGAGGGTGGGTCGGTGAGGGAGAGGGTGGGTGACGGAGAGGGTGGGTCGGTGAGGGAGAGGGTGGGTGAGGGAGAGGGTGGGTTAGAGAGGGAGAGTGGGTGACTGGGTGGGCGGGAGAGGGTGAGTGGGTGGGTGGGTGAGTGGGTTGAGGTTGAGTGGGTGGGTGGGCGGGAGAGGGTGAGGAAGAGGGTGAGTGGGTGGGTGGGAGAGAGTGAGTGGGTGGGCGGGAGAGGGTGAGTGGATGGGTGGGCGGGAGAGGGTGAGTGGGTGGGTGGGCGGGAGAGGGTGAGTGGGTGGGTGGGCGTTAGAGGGTGAGTTAGAGGGTGGGTGGGTGGGTGGGCGGGAGTGGGTGGGTTTAGTGGGTGGGTGGGCGGGAGAGGGTGAGTGTGTGGGTGGGCGGGAGAGGGTGAGTGTGGGTGGGTGGGCGGGAGAGGGTGAGTGTGGGTGGGTGGGTACTTGTGGTGACACACTAATACACACACACACACACACACACACACACACATACACACATATATATATATATATATACACACACACACACACACACACACACACACACACACACACACATATATACATACACACACATATAATCACACATACTCACCACCTTGCTGCCACCACTGCTCCGGGACACAACCCCTCCCCCCCCCACGGGGGCAGCGCAACCCCCCTGCATCTCCCGCGCGGGCAGGGAGGCAGGCACAGGGATCGGAGCAGAAGTGAAACACATCTCCCGCTCCCCCCTCCCTTCCCCACCCCCCATGGGGGCAGCGCAACCCCCCAGCATCTCCCGCGCGGGCAGGGAGGCAGGCACAGGGATCGGAGCAGAAGTGAAACACATCTCCCACTCCCCCCTCCCTTCCCCACCCCCCATGGGGGCAGCGCAACCCCCCAGCATCTCCCGCGCGGGCAGGGAGGCAGGCACAGGGATCGGAGCAGAAGTGAAACACATCTCCCGCTCCCCCCTCCCTTCCCCACCCCCCATGGGGGCAGCGCAACCCCCCAGCATCTCCCGCGCGGGCAGGGAGGCAGGCACAAGGATCGGGGCAGAAGGGAGACACATCTCCCGCTCCACCCTCCCTTCCCCACCCCCCACAAGACAGCGCAACCCCCCTGCATCTCCCGCGCGGGCAGGGAGGCAGGCACAGGGATCGGAGCAGAAGTGAAACACATCTCCCGCTCCCCCCTCCCCACTGGCGGCACAAGCCCCCTCCATCTCGCGCAGGCTGACAGCCACAGGGATCGGGCAGAAGGGGGCACCACACAGCGGCAGATCGGGAGCGAGCACACGTCACTGGGAGACTCATGAATATTCATGAGTCTTCCACTGACTGCCGGAGGCAAATTATAAACAAATCCCAGCTTTAAAAATGTCGCCAAATTTCGCCGATCAATATATGGAGAACGGATTGACCTGCAGCTATACAGTTCTTTAGGTAAATAGAGATTGCACACATGAAGCTATTGAAGTAAAAAAAAATTTAAAAAAAAAAAAGACTGAACTGCAGCTTTCAGCACAGGTGGTTCAGTTGAAGTACCTCTGCTTTAGGCCAGGATTCAGCAAACCCAGATGCAGAGTATCACACCGCTTTACCTGCCATTGATTTGATTGACAGTTAATGCCGAATGGGGATGTGTTACCCTGCAACAGCGCTTGGTAAATGTCCCTCTTAGTTCTGACTTAACAGTCCTGCCTTTTAACTTCAATATGTACTGATTGTAGTTACCTGCCTGATTATGGCTGAATAGGTGTGTGACTCTCTGCCCCATTGCACAATCAGGGCTGAGTGACAGGCTGTAATTTCCCTATCACTATCTGCGCGTCGCTGAAGATGTTTTTTGTAACCGCATTCTTAGTTTAAGCATATTTGTCTAGCAATTGAGATTGTAAATGACCCGACATGAACTGCACTGCATTTGTTTTATCTGACCCAAGACTCTCAATTCAACAGGTGTTTGCCTTAATTTAATTAGCATTTTCAGAGTACTATAAACTTTGCTGCTACAGTACATAATTTCTAGAGAGCCATGACTAAGGAAACTGTATGTGCTTTTCTTATTTGCAACAGGCTATTGATATTAATAATTACGTAGCATGAATTCTATATATCTTAACTTACTTTTTCTCTTTAGGTATAATGATGTGTCTGTCAGTGTGTATATACTGTGTATGTATTAATATAGTATATAATTGTATTTGCATGTCATCTTACCATAATTATGTATGCATGTATCTATTAACCTACCAGACTTTGAGTCCACTTTACGCTTCTCCCTCTCCTCTCTCAGCTCTGCTACAAGCCCTGACAACCTGGTCAGGAACTACAACTCTGCCTTATCCTCCTCTCTTGATCTACATGTCCCACTTTCTCTCTGCCGTCCTCGCCCTTCTAACCCCAGACCCTGGCTAAATTCCCACATGGGCATGCAAGGTTCCTCCATTCGTTCCTCTGAACGCCTCTGGAGGAAATCTCATACTCGCGCAGACTTCCTTCACTACAAATGTATGCTATCCTGTTTCAACTCTGCCCTCTCGCAAGCTAAACAAGCCTACTTTTCTTCTCTAATCAACACACACAAGTCTAACCCACGCTGACTCTTCTCTGTCTTTGGCTCTCTACTCAAACCACCCTCAGCTGCCTCTTCGTCCTCCATCTCAGCTCAGGACTTTGCTGACTATTTTAAGGAAAAGGTGGAATCCATATGTCAGAACATCCCCTCTGTTTCTTCCTCCCATCCTACACCTCTTCCTAACTCTGCTCCTGCCTTCCTTGACTCTTTTTCCACTGTCTCAGAGGAGAATGTGTCATTGTTGATCTCCTCTTCTCCCTCTACCACTTGCTCTCTTGACCCCATTCCTTCCCATCTCCTAAAACCTCTTGGTCCTACTATAATCCCTTCGCTCACACACATTTTTAACTCCTCCCTCTACTCTGGTACCTTTACATCCTCTTTCAAACATGCAACAGTTATACCATTACTCAAAAACGGCAAGCTTGACCCTACCTGTCTTTCTAACTATCGACCTGTCTCCCTCCTGCCTTTTGCCTATAAACTCCTTTAACGTCTTGTATTCTCTCGCTTGCTCCATTTTCTCAACACCTATTCTCTCCTAAACCCTCTACAATCTGGCTTCTGCACTGCTCACTCCACGGAAACAGCCCTCACTAAAATAACTGATGACCTCCATGCTGCCAAAGACAGAGGTCATTACACTCTGCTCATATTGCTCGACCTCTGTGCAGCATTTGACACCGTGGACCACCCTCTTCTCCTTCACATTCTCCATACTCTTGGTATTCGGAACAAAGCTCTATCCTGGATCTCCTCTTACCTCTCCCATCGTACTTTCAGTGTCTCTTCTGCCAAAACATCCTCCTCCTCTATTGATCTCTTGGTGGGGTACCCCAGGGCTCTGTCCTGGGACCTTTTCTCTTTTCTCTGTACCCACTCTCTCTAGGTGACCTAATAACATCTCTTGGGTTTAAATATCACCTCTTTGCTGATGACACACAAATTTACTTTTCAACCCCTGACCTTACACCTGCTGTACAAACCAAAGTTTCTGAATGTCTCTCTGCTATATCATCCTGGATGGCCCTCCGCCGCCTTAAACTCAACATGGCAAAAACAGAGCTCCTCATACTTCCTCCCAAACCTGGCCCTACTACCTCCTTCCACATTACTGTTGGAAGTACGATCATTCACCCAGTAGCCCAAGCACGCTGCTTAGGGGTCACACTTGACTCCTCTCTCACATTCTCCTCTCACATTCAAAACCTGTCTCTAAACCTGTCGCTTTTTCCTCCACAATATCACAAAGATACGCCCTCTGTTGCTCAACTGCTAAAACTCTGACTCAGGCCCTCATTCTCTCCAGTCTTGATTACTGTAACCTCCTGCTGTCTACCCTTCCTGCCTCTCACCTGTCTCCCTTACAATCAATCCTTAACGCTGCTGCCAGAATTGCTCTGCTCTTTCCTAAATCTGTCTCCGTGTCTCCCCTCCTGAAATCCATCTCCTGGATTCCAAATCCTGCATCTCACACTCAATTCTCCTCCTCACTTTTAAAGCTTTACACTCTTCTGACCCTCCTTACATCTCAGCCCTAATTTCTCGTTATGCACCATCCCGACTCTTGCGTTCTTCTCAAGGATGTCTTCTTTCTACCCCCTTTGTATCTAAAGCCCTCTCCCGCCTTAAACCTTTTTCGCTGACTGCCCCGCACCTCTGGAATGCCCTTCCCCTCAGTACCCGACTAGCACCCTCTCTATCCACCTTTAAGACCCACCTTAAGACACACTTGCTTAAAGAAGCATATGAGTTGCACCGTGGCTAATACTAGACACATGATACATAAAGCTTGGCCCCCTGCAGATGCACTTACCAGAACTCCCTCCTACTGTCTCTGTACGTTCTCCCTACCTACCAATTGGATTGTAAGCTCCTCGGAGCAGGGACTCCTCTTCCTTAATGTTACTTTTATGTCTGAAGCACTTATTCCCATGACCTGTTATTTATATTATTTGTTATTTATATGATTACCATGTGTATTACTACTGTGAAGCGCTATGTACATTAATGGCGCTATATAAATAAAGACATACATACATACATTTCATACCCATGGAGTGCTGAGGATTATTTGGAATGTTTGCTTCTTTAATGCTTCCACTCTGTCTCACTCCCCAATGTTCACGCTTGAGTGTGCTACACAGCAGTTCAACATCAACTAACAAAATAATTCAGTGCTTGGTGCAGTCATCAGTAAGTAATTAACGCAATTAAATGTTCAGCCTATAAAATGTTCTCACATTTGCAAATAAATCAGTAGTTTGGATCTTCAGAAAATCAATTTATTGAATTAAATCACTGGAGCAATTTAATGTAACACCTCATTGTAACATGTCTTTAAGAGCTTGCAAGTACGGCAGAGTTCAACAAATCAAATCAGACTTCGTCTGCTTACTTTATGGTGCCAGCATGAGTGCCAGCTATTGAGCACCGTAGGCTCCCTATCGGGGATGTGCACTGGAATTTGGAACATTTCAGTAACATTTACATCACTAACTGACTTGTTAGTTTGCAGCCATTTTTAACTATCCCAAATATTTTTGTAGCTCTGGGAGAGGGAATTTCTACAGATTATTTGACTTTCCGAGTCCTCCATACTCCTTGCTCACCTGGCTATTCCACTCCAATCACAATAAAACACTGACACTGATGTGGATGTAAACAAGACCACAGCATTCTATTAAATTATACATCATACAACTTGCCAGCTAATATTTACATTACAATACAACTTAAATGTACAGTTTAAACATCCACATAATGCCAGCCACTGACCACTAGAGCCAATGGGCACATGACACCATAACAGCCAAAAGGTCAGTGCAAGGCTATCAGCCTTGATACTATAATAATAATAATAATAATATAATAGTTTTTTTTCTTGCATAGCACTTACTGTGCACACAGCGATGTACATAGATTTTGTTTTTTGCAGGCACGGCTGATTTTCATCACCTCTCGCTCTATCATTCCCATCCTGGCAGCCTCTGTTTCGGCCCCAGTCCGGAAAGAATGCGTACCGAAATTATTAGCAACCACATCCACCTCACACAAACCCAGCTTAAATACCCTATTACAGGGGTGCGCAAGGTCCAGAGGGAGCAAAACAAAGTTCATCTAAAAGAGAAAAGAAAATGCAATAGTGCAAAAACTTTTTGAATAGATGAATGATCACTAGGAAATCTGGGCTCTTTTAGATTGCCTACTCACACTGTACTACATTCAAAAAGGCATGGCTCCAAAACCGTGGTAAGTTAGCTTTCCTTTGGTGGATTGGTTCTGTGTGCGGATTACCTCAGTGTAAAGGGTTAGAGGAGAACATAGTGCAGATCCGTATGAAAAAAGCTTTATCTAGAAAGCAAGTAAAAAATGTACTCACATTTGGTACATTATAAAAATGTACATAATAACAATAAACAGGAGGATAAGGCGACCCGTGGGGATAACGCTGTGGTCTTGCCGACTCTACCACAGTCGAAGCATACGCTCTTTCTGGTGTCTTGTGTACTTGTGTCCCAAGTATCGCGTCACTTCCGAATGTGTCCAACAACATCCGGCAACCCCCTTGCAATGGATGGCGTGCACTCAGCTCCTGTAATCGGTACGGCTCTCGGGCAGAGAGCCATAACTGGGCACCATTTAGTGACCGAGATTTTCCAATGATCTGTAAAGTGGCAGAACCATCTCTTTTCTGCTGGTTATATCTCTCACCATACTTCTCCAGCATATTGCTCTGCCTCCCCAATATCTTATTTCATGGTTGGGTTACTTTTAGATCCTCCACTATGCTGTACCATGGGAAGTGGCGTCCATTTTGGTAGTCTGCCGTACAATGGGAATTCTAGACTCATAGCCTACTGTAAAGGTAAGTGGTGCACAGAATCATAGAGGAATCATGAAAAGATCTCGTTCAGAGATGTTCTGAGGGTGATGGGTGTCTTGCTCTTTCTTAGGGATGTTAAATTGTCAAATATTTTTCAGTCTAGGAGGGTATAAGAGTTCCTATGTGGATGCGTGTGGTTAAACACAGATTATTGAGTCTACACAGCACCTGGTCAAAGGCGTGTGCCATATTGTATGAATGTCTTTCTCTGTGTGCCTAAGGGTGCAACACTGTACAACAAGCATGTCAAACTCAAAGGCTAACACGGGCCAAATAAACAAGGTTTAAGTTTATGTGGGCTGCAAAAAAACAAAAACTTAAATTTTCATAGAAATGTAGGTTTATTTAGAAAAGTACAGTGTGTGTGTGTGTGTGTGTGTTGACCTCACTAACCGAACCAAAAAAAAAGCCAGATGTGAATGACTTCTGAACCCATTAACCAGTGTCAGGATGCCCCCTCTTAACAATTTCCAAAGCAGCAATCCCGCCTGGGATCTTACCTGATCCGCAGTCCCTCAAGGTACTACAATGGAGGGGAGGTGTTCCCTACCTGTCTTCCGATGTCTCCCGTGTGAAACTTGAGAGTCAGATCTGGAAGAAAGCAGAATAGGTTATTTCAGTGTAGGTATAGTGCAGTTAAGATAAAACAGAGAGAGTGGGTGAGGGTGACAGACAGAGAGAGAGGGTGACAGAGAGAGAGTGGGAGAGGGTGAGAGAGAGTGGGAGAGGGTGAGAGAGAGAGAGGGTGGGAGAGAGAGAGAGGGTGGGAGAGAGAGAGAGGGTGGGAGAGAGAGAGAGGGTGGGAGAGAGAGAGAGGGTGGGAGAGAGAGAGAGGGTGGGAGAGAGAGAGAGGGTGGGGGAGAGAGAGAGGGTGGGGGAGAGAGAGAGGGTGGGGGAGAGAGAGAGGGTGGGGGAGAGAGAGGGTGGGAGAGAGAGAGAGGGTGGGAGAGAGAGAGAGGGTGGGAGAGAGTGAGAGAGAGAGAGGGTGAGAGAGAGAGAGGGTGAGAGAGAGAGGATGGGAGAGAGAGAGGGTGAGAGAGAGAGGATGGGAGAGAGAGAGGATGAGAGAGAGAGAGGATGAGAGAGAGAGGGTGGGACAGAGAGGGTGGGAGAGAGAGAGGGGGGTGGGAGAGAGAGGGTGGGAGAGAGAGAGAGGGTGAGAGAGAGGGTGGAAGAGGGTGAGAGGGTGAGAGAGAGAGGGTGGGAGAGAGAGGGTGGGAGAGAGAGAGAGAGAGAGAGGATGGGAGAGAGAGAGGGTGGGAGAGAGAGAGAGGGTGGGAGAGAGAGAGAGGGTGGGAGAGAGAGAGGGAGGGTGGGAGAGAGAGGGAGGGTGGGAGAGAGAGAGGGTGGGAGAGAGAGAGAGAGATGGGGTGGGAGAGAGAGAGGGTGGGAGAGGGTGAGAGAGAGAGAGAGAGAGGGTGGGAGAGAGAGAGAGGGTGGGAGAGAGAGGGTGGGAGAGAGAGAGGGTGGTTGACTGACTCACCGGGCCTGTTGGCGGCCTTCTCCCCTCATTCTCTCTCTACTTCCCCCCCATTTTCCTCTCACCCTCTCCCATTGTCTCCCCCTATTCTCTCTCCCCTTCCCTCCCCACCCCCATTCGCTCAATCCCCTCTATTCTCTCTCTCCCCACCCATCTCCCCCCCCTCCATTCTCTCCCTCCCCCATTCTCTCTCCGACCTGCACAGACACACACAGCCACTGACCTACAGACACCCACACAGACAGACCAACAAAGACACTGACCACACACAGACACCCACACAGTCACTGCTGGCCTGCACAGACACACACACAGCCACTGATACACACACAGCCACTAATACACACAGCCACAGATACATACTCCCCCTCCCCCCCACACACACACTCTCCCCCCCCACACACATTCTCCCCTCCCCCACACACACTCTCCTCTCCCCCACACTCTCCCCTCCCCACACACACACTCCCCTCCCCCACTCCCCCCCCACACACTCTCCCTCCCGCACACACACACACACACTCCCCCTCCCTCCCCCCCACGCACACACACTCCCCCCCTCCCCCCACGCACACACAAAGTGGAGTACAGCGACGGATGTGAGTGACTGGAGGGGGTGGGGGGGACAGAGGAAAGGCCTGCTTTCTGAGCCTCCCGCTGCACCCACCGCCCGCCAGCGATCGCACACCACCACTGCCCACCCCCACTCCGATCTCCCGCACCAAGGGGACCGGGAGCGCCAAGGGTGCAAGGGGGGAGCGCCAAGGGTGCAAGGGGGGGATGCCAAGGGGGCAAGAGGCAAGGGGGCGAGCGGCAAGGGGGCGAGCGCCAAAGGGGGTGAGCGGCAAGGGGGCTGAGCGGCAAAGGGGGCTGAGCGGCAAAGGGGGCTGAGCGGCAAAGGGCAGGAGCGGGAGGCAGACACACACACTCACCGTGTGCGCTGCACAAAGCGGAAGCCCCCGGCTTCCTCTGACCTGCCTGCGACCAATCCCCTGCATCCCGGCCGGCATTCTAAGCCCCGCCTCCTTCATTCAAACCCATGTGGCCCTTCATCCAATCCCCTGGCAGCATTCACTCACATAGAGAATACTTACCAGCTGCCGCATCGTCCTCACCGCCGCCGTAACAGGGACACATTGGCTGGGCCGCACAGATACTCGTTGTGGGCCGCATGCGGCCCGCAGGCAGCCAGTTTACCATGCTTGCTGTACAATATGAGGGTCTGCGTGTATTTGAGTTCTGACAGAGAACGTATTCATTGATGCTTAGGGGCACACCATCAAAAACCTTCCTTTTTATCCATGTCATGATAACCAATATGGTTATTATGTACTGAATAAATAAGTGTGTAACAAAGCTTTTGATAAAGAACCCATTTTGAATGCATCCATTCATTTTATGAATCCCAGCTCTGGGTCCGTGACCCAAGAGGCAAATATTATTTTAATTCTGTGTGTGAACGTAAGGAGGGAGGTGGGGGGGGGGGGGTTACTTGTTATCTTTATAGTACAATTAATGTTAAAAATTTTTTTTTTTACAAACAGAACAGATGTAACCTCCTGTCCATTTCCCCTTGAGGCAGATGTGAAAACTGTACTTTTCGTCACATATTCTCTTCAGTGGCCCTCAACTCCCTCCTATACAATTCATAGAGGCATACTGCATGACCACCGGGGAATGGGCCAGCTTAAGACAGTGGTCTCTGGTGCATCCCACTTGATGCGGGGACTATTGTTCCTCCACTGAAACTTTTACTGGTTTACTTTATTTAAAGAAACCCAGCTAGGATTTCAGTCAGACTAACCACAGCCGTGCAACCTTTTCTACACAAGTGGCTGAACAGTTGTATAGATAACTCTTAGTCAATAGATGTAGGGAAGTAAAGTGTATTAGTTCCCTTCTTATAAAGCCTTTCATTAGCTCGAAGGGGCCAATCAAAGGCCCATGGCATGTTCCTACCTATCTCCAGTTTCAGAACATCCATGTTCTCTGTCGGTGACAGGTCAGATACAAAATGGACTCTTGTTACTTTAAACTTTTAACTTCCTTTGAGAGGTTAATGATATTGATCAGGACCAATAGCGGTACTTTAGCCTCTTCGTGGCTGCTCTCCTGTTAGAGGAACAATCCACCCTAACTACCCCTCAATTGTTTGTTGTTGTTGTTACAGGGTAGGAAATGGGATGGGGGGGGGGGGGGGAGTTGGGCGGTACTCCAGAGCTGAATCGCACAATTTTTAGCTTTGGGGAGCCCCCAATCGGGGACACCCCAATCTCCAAAATACTTACTGGTAGTGTTACCATTATTACTTCCTGGCTTTTACAGGGGATGTAAATGGCCATATAATAGAAAGCCGCAACTGATGATTTAGCAGCCTCCTATTGGTCCAAGATTTGGAATCCATTTTGTTTCCCCTAGGGGAGATTTAAACCCAGTAACTTCCCCGGTAAGTGTCTCGGGAACAGGGGGCTCCCCGGGGGGGGGGGGGGGGGGGTCACCAAAGCTGGAAATTGTGGTATTTTGTTCAAACAGACCATCCTCCCATCCTGTAAAAAATAGGGTCTAAAAAAAACGAATAGGTTTAATCTTCCTCCTCTCTTTAGCTGCTGTTGCTTAAGAGGTCAGAGTAGCTCCACGTAATACCTAATTAACTAGCAGCAGGTAGATCATTATCTGTAAGGAAGGCCTGAGTTATAAGCATTGGGAAGAAGGGAGCACAGAAAGTGAATACGGGGACAAGAGGAGTATGAAGAGATAATGAGGTCCAGAAGGGGCAAAGGGAGAGAGAGTAAGTTATAGGGGAGGATTTGGAGTGTAAAGTAACAGAGAGGTACAAGGGAAGGGGATATTATCATTGCACACAGTGAGGAAAACAAGGTAAGAGGCACAGGGCAGACAGGGATGGGTACCATTTCTCACCATTAACTGAGCCTCCCATCAACCTATTAAAAAAATTGAGCTCACACGAAACAAGTCAGAGTTACTGTACTAACCTCACTTTTGCCTCCCCGGTTTGATTATTGAACAAGAGCACACAGCCTCATTTCCCCACTTAAGGGGTATTAATCTGTAAATGAAGGGGACATTTTTATTTTCCTTGGACCACAATTTCCTGGAAGCCCTGTATTTTTCTAGCAGCCTTTTTCTATATATACAGTTGTTGAATAGGTCTATTAATGGGGTTACCAGCACCTTACAACCTCTTTTATCTCCGTAGTTGTATCAGCTCTGATCACATAATATTATCCATCTTTGTCAAGTTCCATCGATGCATGTTTTTCTTTGAGTACTAGACAAAAGCATTGTTTAAGGTGCTTACTTTATCCTTGTTTCTCTCTACACATCCAAGCGCTTTGTCTAGCATTACCACCGATCCTGTGTATTTTCACACGTTATGTATATAAATTAACCTAAAATAAGTTGTAAGCTCAGTTTCTCATCTGATTTGCCTTTGCATTCCCTATTGCTGCACTCTTATATACTATCTGATGTAAAGCCTAATTCTATTTCTTTTAAGTTGGCTTCTTAAGTTTTAAATGTTCTGGTGCTAATAATTGTATTGTATGTCTTTATTTATATAGCACCAAAAGTGTACTCAGCGCTTCACAAAGAATACAGTACAGGGAATTATAATTATACAATAAGTGCAGCAAAATCAGACAATAGGAAAGGAAATCACTGCCCCGAAGAGCTTACAATCTAAGAGGTTTAATGGGAAACTTACAGAGACAGCAGGTGAGGGAATAAGTTCTGTAGATGGCAGTGCTTGGTCACAATGGGTGGTAGGAGTGACTGAGTGTGGGACATTAGCCATGAGGGCAGGCTATTGGGATGCTTGATTTGTGGGGTAAAATTTAAGGAAGGTCAGTGTTAAATGAAAATGTTAAAACCATTTACAAGGAAGAGGTGGCAGGGAGGCATGAGTGAGATCAGGCGTGTATGTCTGGCTTCAGGCTTAGGGAAGATCCCCAGCAGCAGGAAGGAGTAGATAGAGGGTGAGAATAGAGGATTTGTGTGGGTGTTTTTTATTGAGGGGTAAAGAAGTTGTTGGGAGAGAGGTGTATAAATAATGGTGCAGTGGGGAGTGGGGATGTTGTAGAGAACAGAAATGCTCACAAAGGAGTGAGGAAACTGTAAACAGAAAAAGAAATAGGGAGGGCATAGTGAGATGCAAGAGGAGAGAGTTCCAAGGTACTGGAGGATAAAAGTGTACAAATAAATCACAGATGTTAAAAGTTAATGTCTCATAGTGGCAAAGTTGTAATGCAGAGTCCAGATCTTCCTCCAATCTTCACCTCCAATTTCAATTCCAAAATTAACTCTTGTAGACACTTTTGATGTACACTTATGATCAGGGATAGCTTTCCCTCTTGTGGGGCCCAAGGCGGCATGCTGGCAGCGGGGCCCCTACTTCAGACTCCAGACTCGCCCCTTCTCCGGTAGCGTCATGATGTCATTACATCATGTTTGCATGTGACGTTGCGTCACCAAGACAATGCAACGCTGCAGGACAAGGGCCACTCCGGAGAAGGTAAGACACCCCGTAGATACACACACACACAACCCACACAACAAACACATAACACATGCAACACACACATGTTGGGGTGAGCAGTGGAGCAGTGGTCCTGTGCTGGTCCCGGGACTCCCCAGCTCCCTCCTCCAGATCTCCCCTCTCCTGTTGGGTGGAAGTTGGATTCAGCACCAATAGGCACAGGGCCCAAGACAACCACCTTGGCCTAAGGCCTGCCCAAAAAATTAACAAATAATATAATAGTACATTTTAATGTGTTTAATACTTTTTTTTTACTGACAGAGAACACTAAGGTCTAAGGCAAAGCTCCTTTAAATCGGGGGTCATAATGTAACGTTACCAAAAACAGAAGCAGTCTTTACTGTATGTTCCCTGAGTGAACATAGTATATTCAAGTGATTTGAATAGGCGCCACAATTACCATGTGTATTGATAAAAAAGAAAAATATTAAACAAACTAGACAAAAATAAACCACGAAGTGTAACCCGAAAAGATACTTCTCAACCTTTCCTGGAAATATGCGAAGATTTCCAACAGATGCAGTCTTGGTTTGGGGTGGGACGGGAGCGATCAGATCAGGAATATATCATGTGAATAAAGAAAACATAAAGACAATAATTGTGCAGTATATTAGTGCAATGAGGACTAGATGAGAATCTTGGCTCTTTGGGATTTCCTACTTACAGCAAAGTAAAAAATAATATTGCAGTGATCTGACTCAGTCAGAAAGTATGGAGATAGGTTGCTTTTCTCTTGATGTAAAATGGCCCAGATAGATTCTCCTGCAGAGGGACTATTTCGGCAGAGATGATGCTCAAATCCCAATATGATACATGCAATGAAGAGACTTCTTCTCTAAGCAGCTGCAGCAAATAGGTGGCTCATATAGGCCGATAAATTTGAATTTCGGGAATTAATTCCCTTACGTCAAATTTATCGGCCTATATGAGCCACCTATTTGCTGCAGCTGCTTAGAGAAGAAGACGCCGGACGCTTGAGCTCTAACACAGTCCCTCTCCCAGCGTGTCGCCATCCAGTACCACCGGATGCGGTCACCCGTGAGCAGGAAGTGACGTCAGACGCCACCGCCGGCGGCGAGGCTGGAGATACAGGAGGAGTGTGAGAATACTACTTGGCACACTATCGCCGAAAGAAACCTTTATATGTACAATCTATTTGTACTTATTGTGAGTACATCTCCTATTTCTTTACATGAGATAAACTATTTGTTTTGCAACCTAGACTATTGGGCTGTTTTGTCTCTTCATTGCATGTATCATATTGGGATTTGAGCATCATCTCTGCCGAAATAGTCCCCCTGCAGGAGAATCTATCTGGGCCATTTTACATCAAGAGAAAAGCAACCTATCTCCATACTTTCTGACTGAGTCAGATCACTGCAATATTATTTTTACTTTGCTGTAAGTAGGAAATCCCAAAGAGCCAAGATTCTCATCTAGTCCTCATTGCACTAATATACTGCACAATTATTGTCTTTATGTTTTCTTTATTCACATGATATGTCCCTGAGTGAACATGCTATCCTCAAAGCCATGACATGTTATCATAGCATAACATTGCAATTTCTCCCAATTATGTGACTTTAAGTACGTCTTGGTGTTAATCTGGTCTGATCAAACCCTGAAATAGGTCTTCAGCTCGAGTTAAGAAAGGGAGGAGAGGCCTATAATGACCGGGAATATTATGGCCCGGATACATCAAACTCAGTAAAAGCGGAGTTAATATCGCACCCGGTAAAAAATAAATACAAATTAAGGGCCTTATTACCTCAATTTTTAGTTAGTATTCATTAACATTGTGGTAATTTACTGGGTGCGATATATTCGGCCAAAATTGCGATGCAAAATTAATGTGGCTGTTAATAATGTGTTAATTACGACATTGCGCTAATATTTGTATCATAGTCTTCTATAATAACTATTATTACAGAAGCCTATGACTGAAATAACATTAACCTGTTTGAGGTCTATGGTTACCAAGGTATACCACGGGCACCAAAGGGGTTAATACATAACAATATATATATATTGTTAATATATATATTACACTACCTAACCCCATTGGCCACGTTAGTGCCGAGTAGAGCATTGCTTTACCTAGGACCTCTCAAAGGGGGGCCTAGATTGCCAATGTGGCTATCAATGGTAAGCTATAAGTAAAATGAGCAAATCACAATATTAAAATACATTACTTATCGCCTACCTACTGCTAAGGTAATGAAAGGGTTAACCACATTATCCACACCTCCCTCCCCCCCCCCCGAACCCCGCTAAAAAAAATCTACCCCCCACTAGACTAATGCCCAATATCCCTATTTGCCACATCTGTCTAATATTGCTTTTGGGTGTTCATCCCCCCCCAAAAATACACATGTATGAAAACATCAATCAGAACATTAAAAAACAATGTCAGTCAATGGTACTCAATAATTAAATAAAAGAGAAATGTACAATATTAAAAGACATTACTTACCCCCCTTCATTACCTTGACATGGTAATGCTTTACTAGCCGCTAATGTGGGTATGTAGTGTAGTTTTATGTTTATATTAGCCACTCTGTAGTCAACTGTTCATGAAAAACTATGACTAGTTGACCCGTGGGCTACTAAGGGGTTAATATGTACTTTAATGTATTTTAATAACTATTTTATAATATATTTCAGATGGGTTTAACTTATATTTTCTATGTATATAATGGCAATATATTGGCTAACGCCAACCTAAAGTAGCTGATAAAATATTTGCGTTATTTCTACAGTTAACCCCGTTCCAATAAACACCGGAATTTGTAGGATTGCATATTTTTACAAAAAGATTTGGTATTCTGACTATTTTTACTACTACCGATATTTTTAAGGCTTTCGATAAAAAAGTGCAATATTTTCATGGTGTAACATTACTAGATAGCACTATAAAAATAACGCATTTTTACTTTACCGCAACTTAATGTATCCAGACCAGGCATATATGTTAGTTGAATTATGCAAAACTGGTGTTGTACCCATCTAGAACCTGTAAAAGTCATATTTCAGTGTCTTAATGACTTATTACTTAATTAACGTAACGTTAAATCCCTGCGTTAACCTTAACAGATAGACAATGCAATGATACCACTTAATTTACATATCATTTGCATGTCCTCATCACGAATACTCGTTTTTGTTAACGCTAACATTACATGAATTAACTTTCGGTTATTGTCCTTTGAGGATCCACCGTTGGTTGTAAAGTGATGTTGTTATATGTTGTGGCTAATATGGTGTTTGGGCGAGAATCAGTGAGGTAAAAGTAGGAACCTGGCCAATGTCCAAATGCTTCTGAGAAGGACATTGGGAGTCCTACAGTATATGTGTAACCCTCGATTAGGCTGTATGAACTCATAGTGATATTTTAAGAGTCAAAAGCCATTCTTCACTTCCCCTGTGCGTTTATAACCAGCTCACACATAGCTGTTGAGCATCATGAGAGCAGGACTAGCACAAAAACAGGCTCCTGCTGGCATTGAGCAGTAATGACCACAGTAGGAGAAAATAGTAGATTTTAAGATTAATACTACAAGACTGAGCTGTGGGAGAGAAGACAGCTGCCTTTCTCTATGCTGTCAGGTTATAGCCAAATACTGATTCCCACTTGAGCAGCTGTTCCTCATTTTTCTCCTTCATAAATATATTTTGAGTCTATTTATCAGTCGCACAGCTGCAAAACTAGGGCAAAATCAGAGAGAAACAGCCAAAGAAAAGGACTCCCTTTGAAAGCAATTAGATTGTTTTTATTTGATAAATCTGGTGCTGTTTGTGTCTTGCATTGATTTTCCTCCAATTTTGCAGCTGAGACTTTAATAATTTTTTTTATTTTTACTGTGAATGCGTTTTTCCCCCCTTGTTGACGTTTCCAGTTATCTATACATGTGTCAGTGTATTTAGCGTGCAACTGGGAATGTTTGTACCTGCAAATGTTTCAGCATTTCTATATGGGCCTTACATATATGTATGTAAGCAGGTGTGTGTGGGTGGGTGTGGGTGTGTGTGTCTGTGTCTGTGCATATCCAGAAACAGGAAGAGAAGAAAGATATTAAACACAGAAATAATCTAGCATCAAGGATCACTGAAAACATATGTGTCAGTGCACTGCCACCCAAATCAAACTGTAGGGCAGTGGTTTCCAACCTTCTTGGTTAAGGAACCCTAAGTGAAATTCTGAGGAACCAACACTCTCCAATAACAACCCTGTGATCAGATGCATTGTAAATTCTTCTGTGTTTGATACAATTTTCAAATGACCAGAAAATTGCAGGGAGCCCTTTAGGGATGCCAGGGGAACCTACGGGTCTTTAGGAACACTGGTTAAAAATCACTGCTCTAGAGGAAGAAATTTGAGGAACTCTGAACCTGGTCACAGATGTTGCGATGGCACAATATATCCGGTAGATCTTCATGATCAATTGATGCCAAGTGACAACTGTGTAGTCTGGTCTTCTGCAACATCTGATAAACCTCTCCGACTCTCCATGTGATCTTTCACGTTGCATTCACTTGACAATGCTGTTATCTTTAAAAGAAACACATTTTGAACTAATATTGTATCATGCTTTTGACCATAAGTGAAGCAATCTATGCTGCTTTTGTGTTTATAAAATTATCACTGGGGAGGTTTCCTAGAGCGTAACTTTTGCTAGGTCATGGTTCTGGGGAAACTCCTGGGTCTGCTGCTATTTTGTTGTTGTTCAGTCCTCCGAGGAAAAGAATATCTTCCTGGGAGCATTTTATGGCCACGGAATTATCTTGTTACTGATTGACTGGTGCCAAGTAGAGATGTGCAAATTATTTGCCGACAGACTTCACCGCGAATATGGCTTTTTTGTTCGCAAGCGCCAATGTTCGCTGATCAATTTTAAAAAAGGGCTACTGTATTCGCCTACATTAATTCGAATATACAGTATGCAATACCGCTGCCTGCCACTATTCACACATTCGATTTTCCCCGAATTTCCAGACCCTGAAATACAGGTATGCGAGGGGAGAGACTGCTATTTTACTAGAGTCCAAGTGTTATATATCCCTTTAAACAACATTTGGAGGGACACCTGTGTGCAAACAATGGGCACATCTGAGATATCTTTAGTAGGAAATATGCAAATTATATATGCTAATGACTCATATTAGCATATTTCCCAGGTGTCTCAGGTGTGCCCCATTTTTGTGCACAGGTATCTCACCTTCCCTGTAACAGAGTTCAGGGCACTGACGAAAAGCCCAAAAGGGACAAAAAGCAGGGAGCCTACTTAGTGAAAAAACCGTAGAGGCTTTATTGGAACATTAACAAAGTGGTACTCAAAACAGTCTGTGTCCTCCCACGCGTTTTCTCAAGGAGTATACTCACTTATTCCCCTGACGGATTGGAATGGATTTCCTCATTTAATGGGACTTTACCTGGGTTTTCACTCAGAGGTTAGTAGCTACATTGCAGCCTCCAGGACCTTACACAGTTCCCTAGCGGACCTCCTACCATTCCTCCCCCCGGTCCAATTTTACCTTCCGTCATCGGAATCAACGCATTCCGGAGTGCACGACAGCACTACTCTCTCTCTCACCTTCCGTCCCCAGCAAAACCCATATTTCAGGGTCAGGAACTTCTAGGTGAATCGAATATGAAGTCGAATCGAATGTTGAAATGGACCGCCGTCATAATTTCATATATTTGGTCAATTTACATTTTTTTTTAAAAACATCTTCACCTGCAAATATTCACCCGCAAATTGAATATTGCCTAAAACTCTGCGAGTTTTTGGGTTCAATTTGGACACATTCTGTAGTGCCAAATTAACGATTCAGTCATGCAAGTAGAATAATTTATCTCCTAGATGTAAGTATGTGGGAACATATGTGCATGAGAGGGAGGCCTGTGGAAGCTCGGCGTGGGACAGAGGGATAGAGGCATGCAGGCTGCTGCTGAGGGGAGAGTCGGGGTCCGGCCGCGAGATCACCGGCCGGAGCCAAACTTGCAGTGCCGGCCGCCGGGCCCCCACATCCACTGGACCCAGCCTGATCATCCACAAGGTAAGTAATTTTTTTATTATGTATTTTGGGGGTCATTTTAATATGTATTGTGGGGGTGGGAGTCTTTTTTTTATATGTATTGGGGTGGGCTTTTTAAAAATATGTATTGGGGAGGTGGGGGTCTTTTTTAATATGTATTGGGGAGGTGGGGGTCTTTTTAATATGTATGGGGATCTTTTTAATATGTATTGGGGGGATGGGGTTTTTGTATATGTATTTGGGGGCTTGGGGGAATTTTTATATGTATTGGAGGGCTTGGGGGAATTTGTATATGTATTGGAGGGCTTGGGGGAATTTGTATATGAATTGGGGGGCTTGGGGCAATTTGTATATGTATTAAGGGGCTTGGGGGAATTTTTATATGTATAGGGGGACTTGGGGGTATTTTTATATGGGTTGGGGTATTTATTATATGTATTAGGGAGTGTTGTTTTTTTATATGATGTGTATGTATATGTGTATTGTAGGAGGAACGCGCACAGAGGTATGCAAGGGAGACTTGTTATGGTGAAATTAAATAAGGCTTTTATTGCGCCTGTTTCCTTAACATCAGAAAACAATCCAAACAAGGGGTCAAACAAAGCTTCTATTCACTTGGGAGTATTTCTAGTGAAACCTATGCAGTCCACAACTCCCTTTAGATAAGCATGTCTCCCAGCCCCAAACATATATCTTGATATGAGCAGATATACCAAAAGTCTTATAAAGGAAAGTCTTATCTGTTTCTTGTAGTTGGAGGGAAGTCTTCTCTGTTCCTGGGTTGCTGCCTTTTTCCTCAGATTTTGTCAGCATTCAGGTTTAGAGGTGTTTCCCCTGTGTCTTGCAAGCAGCTCTGCTGTTTCTTCTGGCAGGCTCAAGACATCTGTCCCCATGGTCAGTCTCACAAGTTGTGAGACTCAGGAACAATCTCTCTTCCTGTCTCAAAAGACAGGCTTTTTTAAGAAGCTAATCAGGCAGGTGGTGTTGGATAATTGACTACCAGCAGTTAACCACCACACTGCTGGATTAGAGGCACATTTCCTGAACAGGGATAACTCCCCTGTTACATACCTCCCCTGTTTGTGGGAAGCTCGGGCTTGCCATGGCCAAAGCACATCCTTCCACTCTCATTCTAGATATCTCTGTGACTTGAATGAGAGTGGATGGAGGAAGAGAACCCTCAGTCCCTCTGGGATCAGAGCCCTTTCTCCAGTTCATTCGTGTCTCCTCCCGAAGATGCTTGAGATCAGCACTCCTCAGTCGCTTGAGGAGGACTTTTTCTAAGTATCGTCTTTTTGCTACGTGCGCGGTCATGAGATTTCCCTCGCGTCGGGTGCTCGTTTTATTGTAGGCAGACTGTATGGCAGCAGTTGCAGAGCGTATAAAAACAGTCCTTTGAGTTTTCCGCTCTTGAAGCTGTCTCTCTGCACTTTTCCCACTTAATGGAGTTGCTAGTTCAGCCTCTTTGGGATTAAGTTGCAAATCCATATCCACTTCCAGAGAATGTCCCATCTTTTCAGCTTCATCAGCTAAGGATTCTTCTGGTTTTGATGCAGCACGTGTACCTTCTTTTGTTGCCTGTTGGGTGGCTGAAGGTTTTGCTAGTGCTTGTTTAGGTGGTTCTAATTTTGCAACCTTGTTTTTCAGATGAGTGGTATTCCCAGCTCTCACTGTACCCTTGTCTTCATGGGTTTTTGTGGCTGTGGGATACTGACGCTTAGTCAGGGTCAATACTTGTCCTTGTAGAACTGTCATCTCATCCGCGAGAGATCCCTGTTTTTTGAGTGCGTCTTGCAAGTCTCTTCTCAGGGAATTTATCTGCACACTTTGCTTTCTCTGAGCTTGCTTCCACATTTTCACTGCATTGTGAAGCACTATGAATTTCTTTGCTCGGGCCACAGTTACTTGTCTCAGTTTCTGGACCTTCTTGTGCTCCCTTTTGTGCCGGGTCACCTGGGTTCTAAGCTTGGCCTCTAGCGATGCTTTGGTGAGGCTCAGGGTAGCCTTCAGTTTCTCATGCTGGCCTGCGGGGACATACTGGGTAATCAGAAGTTCCTGCAGCACCTGTATTTCTTTAACAGCCTGCAGATTGT
This sequence comes from Ascaphus truei, assembly GCF_040206685.1. Taxonomy (NCBI): domain Eukaryota; kingdom Metazoa; phylum Chordata; class Amphibia; order Anura; family Ascaphidae; genus Ascaphus; species Ascaphus truei. The sequence continues at coordinate 417,702,791 of NC_134484.1, forward strand.
CTTTCTGCAGAGTTTGCTGCTTCTCCTCGGCCATCTGGAGGTGCGTACGCAGACCTTGCAGTTGGTTCTGCAGTCGGTGCTCTGCTTCAAACTTCTCACCTTCTAAAAGTCTATTTATTTCTTTAAGCTCGTGCAGCTTTTCATTCTTTTCCTTGACGTCGTCTGTCAAATGAAAATTTTCTTCTTCCAGTTTTAAGTTTTCTCTTTTTAATCTTAAATTTTCTCCTTTTTCAGTCTCTGTACTATTCAAGGCCTCTTTGCAGTCCTCCTTCCATTTACGCACATCTGCTTTGAGAATGACAGTCTCCTGGCGTGAGACTTCCTTCTCTAGGTTGAGGGTCTGAAGCTCCTTCTGAGAGACTTTGAGATCTGTATTAAGATTGACAATAGTTTCTTTAGAAATGTCCAGCTCCTCAGTGAGACTGTGAAGTTCCTTCCAGGTCTATGCGGCAGCTGTTGGTCTCATGATGTGAGGCATCCAGTGCTCTGCAGAGTGTCAGAACCTCTTCCTGAGATACGTCCACCTCTGTCCGGACACTGTTGACCTCCTGTTGTGAGGCATTCAGCTCTACGCGAAGAGTGTGAACCTCTTGATGAAAGACTGTCATCTGCTTCAGTGCCTCCTCATACTTCCGCTTCAGCTTAGCCATCATTTTATCAGATTGGCTCTGCTTTTCATCCATGGCAGAAATAGTAGCATTTGCAGTATCTAGCTCAGTCTTGAGATCGTCCAATTCTGTCCTGGTCAAAGAGTAAATTGTGAGCACCTCTTTCTGTAGCCTCACGTTATTTTTCTGTAGCTCTGTGTAACCATCTTTCTTTTGTTTCAATTGTTCATGGAGCATATCACAGTCATGCCTGGCATTTTTCAGGGCATATTCAGGGCTGGTCAAGGGATCGTCACTCACTGGTTCCGGCTCCGCTTCCCTGTGGTGATTGGTTGAGGGTTCCTCACTGATGGTACCGGACAGACACTTCTTTGCGGTACACGACTTCTGCCTTGGGCCCTCTGGATATTCGATTATTCGTGGGACAAATTCTCCATTTTCTCTAGGCTGCAGGGCAACTAGGTCCCCCTTTATCTCCACAGGATCTGCGGACGTGTCTGTTCCTTCCACGGTAAGTGAAGAACCGCTTTTCTTTTTCCGCCTTTTTGTTTTGGATGACTCCGTCCGATCCGGAATACTGGGGTCTCCTTCTTTATTTGCTACTTCAGCGGCTTCATTGTATATGCCAGGCTTTTCTTGCAGTTGCTTTAGCTGACAGAAATATTTGTTGATCTGCTGCTCCCGCTCACTCCTGTCGACCATATTCGTCATCATAGAGAGTGGTCTTTTTGGTTTGTGCCGAGTTCAGGCACCCCCACCATTCTTGGGGTGTTTTGTGGGTGTGACTCAGTTCGGGTTCCCCGAAAGAGATGCCTTCCTCTTTATTGGACTGGAAGGGCCACTCGTCCGAGGGGTAGGGTTCATTACAGGCACGCTGCATCTTGTCCTCCATTTTGGGGCTATCAGGTGTCATTTTCTTCCTAACCTCAGGAGGCGCTATTGCAGCTGTTACCACTGTATTTGCTAGAACCCCCAATTGTGGTAGTCCTACAGGTGGGCATATTTTGCTTGTAGAGGTCGTAGCTCTCACAGGCATCTCTGTAGACTTTTCTTTTTCTTGGGTAAGTTTTACAATATCAGCAGTCCTGTGCACTCATTCTATCTCTTTAGGTATACTGGATGTGCAGTTGCTAGGAAAAAACTTCTGTTTGCTTTACACCATTTACTTACTAGGTATAATCTCTCATTAGGTATACTGGATGTGCAGTTGCTAGGTAAAAACTTCTGTTTGCTTTACACCATTTACTTGCTAGGTGCAATACCCTCCGCTTCAGCCAAATAATGTGGTTTTCTGCTTGAGATTAGTAATGTTCAGTCTCAACTTTGGGTATTATGGCATTCACTCTTCGCACTTTGGGATACCATTTACACAGCTCAGCAATTCCTTTTTCCCCAGTAGGGCAATTTTACCCTCAGCACTTGTTTACTGAAAATGCCCCTGCTTCAGCACAATCTTGCATCAATTTTCACACTTTTCTGCATATACTCCATTCACAACTGGTAGTCCTATGCGGTGTGGCAGCCTTTACTTGCAGAATCAGTACCGCTCGTGTGTCACCATCTGTATTCACTGCTTCAGTGAAACATTTGAAAACAACAAACACCTATCCCTTTTAAGGGCTAACTTACTTCTTGAACCCTGACTACTGCTGGAAGGAAAACCCCCTATTTCAATGACCATATTACACTTTATTTGTGATAGACAAATAAGGTTTACCTGCTTCAGCAGTCTCTCTCTCTCCTCTTGGAATCAGGGAAAAGAGTCCATCTGTGGTTTTGTAAGTTTCAGTGCAGTGTAGATTTCCTGTCTGGGTGTGTATCCCTTTAACTCTGGTCTCTGCTGCATGAGATCTTTGTTTATGTTGCTCAGGCTGTTTGTAGGCAAAAAGCACAAAAAAAAATTCACAGGCAATCTCCGGGGCCAATTTTAACTTCAAGGACCACCTCTCGTCCCACTTCTGACGACCATATGTAGGAGGAACGCGCATAGAGGTATGCAAGGGAGACTTGTTATGGTGAAATTAAATAAGGCTTTTGTTGCGCCTGTTTCCTTAACATCAGAAAAACATCCAAACAAGGGGTCAAACAAAGCTTCTATTCACTTTGGAGTATTTCTAGTGAAACCTATGCAGTCCACAACTCCCTTTAGATAAGCATGTCTCCCAGCCCCAAACATATATCTTGATATGAGCAGATATACCAAAAGTCTTATAAAGGAAAGTCTTATCTGTTTCATGTGGTTGGAGGGAAAGTCTTTTCTGTTCCTGGGTTGCTGCCTTTTTCTCAGGTTTTGTCAGTATTCAGGTTTAGAGTTGTTTCCCCTGTGTCTTGCAAGCAGCTCTGCTGTTTCTTCTGGCAGGCTCAAGACATCTGTCCCCATGGTCAGTCTCACAAGTTGTGAGACTCAGGATCAATCTCTCTTCCTGTCTCAAAAGACAGGCTTTTCTAAGAAGCGAATCAGGCAGGTGGTGTTGGATAATTGACTACCAGCAGTTAACCACCACACTGCTGGATTAGAGGCACATCTCCTGAACAGGGATAACCCCCCTGTTACATGTATGTATATGTATATATGTATATATATATATATATATATATATATATATATATATATATATATATATATATATATATATATATATATATGTAGTATGTATGGGGGGTTATATGTATTGAATAGGTGTTTTTTTTATATGCATTTGGGAATGACACGGAAGCTTTGAAAAGCAGAGAGATACCGACACCCACTTCGGAGGTAAGTATCTCTGGAGCAGGAGATCCCCAGAGCTGACATTAATGGGGTTCAGCTTCGGAGACCCCCTGCTTCAAACCTATGATAAAACAAAATTATAATAAAAATAATGGCTTGGATTGCTCCTTTAATGCCATTTTAAATGAGTTTTAATATACTGCACATCCTTTGATATCTATAGCCGGTTTTAGCCCAGTCCCCAGCAGTGTAAGATCTTTGCAACACTTTCCTGTTTGTGATCATTTGTTGCCAATATTTGAGCTGCAAACTGTAACAATAGATAATGTTACATTCATACAATGTAGCTGCTGAGTTACAGTGACTGAAGGATTGATTTAAACTGAAAAGCAGCGATTTATGAACCGTGGAAAGCAGGATCTTTACTGTTCGATCACGAGAGAATGAATCGATTGGCAGCTTAGGTTATTAATGTTCCATACATGTAATCAGAGACTGCATATATTAAAATGAAAAAGGATTTTTTTTTAATGTGCCGTTTGAATTGTCTCTTTAAGTGTGGCCATTATATTCACTGTATATTCATAAAACATATAATATGTTTCCCTTGAAACATCCTTATACTGGGATAAAGTTAAAGCTTTGTTATGTATATTATTTTTTTTAACCTTGGGTGTACTGTATTACCAAAATGTTAAAGGAAAGTGTCAGGGCTCATAAATCATGTCATATTCAGACAAAGAATGTGGAAAAGCTTGTAGCAGTACATTTTGGAGCTGTCTGTTATAGTTCAATGCTACAATTCAATTTAAAGTTGCCACTCCGTCTTTCTAACCATGTTTCCTTTTATTAATGATACAAATTCACTCTGTACTCATCTATTACCCACATTATTACCACTGGGGAATTGTATGTGTTGCAGTTGTGTTTGTTTCTGAACTATGTGTCAGTGTTTCTTTACATTTCAGCGGGGAGACGGCTGTGTAGCAGAGAGTGGTAGTAGTTCCGCACTGCTCACAAGTCACGGCGCAGATTCTAATATCCCTACGCGTTTCATCCGAGTATACAGACTTCTTCAGGGGTCACCCCTGAAGAAGTCCGTATACTCGGATGAAACACGTAGGGATTTTAGAATCTGCGCCGTGACTTGTGAGCAGTGCGGAACTACTACCACTCTGCTACACAGCCTTCTCCCCGCTGAAAGGCTCTCGCGTTGCCACTGATGCTACGAAGCCCGACACCTCCCCTACCATTGGAGGACAGCTGGATACAGATCTGTGACGTCAGACGCTGCCCGAAATGCGGCAGTGAGAGACTCTAAACAGAAGAGTCAAGCGAAGCTGTGCTGGTGGTGCCGTTCCTGAACCCTGAGTGGTTACACTGCCTTTTTTTATCATGGAGCATGTGAGTGGACTGGAGCTCACTGCTCTAGATGTGTTTGTTGATGAAACTGTATTACACTATATATTTTTCTCTCTTATTTTGCCATATGCTGTATACTGTGACCGGATTCCTGTGAACTACACTTCCACCTATGAGAGGAGTTCTTGCGCTCCGTGTTCTTCTCCCGTTGCCACTTTGAGGGATTGCGAAATTCCTCACACCAGCAGCATCTCCTCTTGGTGATATTTACCTTTTATTGTTTTTATATTTTTGGGTTTGCACATACTTTTCCTGTATCACCACAGGGAAGAATACCTTCAAATATTTGACTTGTTTTTTATGAAGAGGCTTAATCTGGTTGTCTGGTACTATCCTGGATATACGTCTTCCGAACATGAGTTCTTGAAATGTGATAATGTCTTGATTGAATAGTACGGGTTTGTTATCCATTTTGAAATTCAAATAGCTAGCAAAATTATGATTTTTTTTCTCCCATTGCTGCTTTTAACCCAAAGTAATTTGAAGAACAACAGCTGTGGGTAAAAGCACTTTACAAAAAGAAAAGAAAAAGCAACTTTATTTTGTTTGCATGGAAGTTTAGAAGATTTGCACATCATATCCCGTATGAATTAGAATCCAGCTCACACATAGAACAAGTAATGCTATTGGAAATAAAAAGGTCACGCACTGTGACTGCTCATTTGTATGTCATTACCCAGAATCCCTGGTGGCAGTGGAATCATTGTATTCTAAGAGATAATGGAGAAAGGCAGGTGTGCAACACCTGTCCGACACGTGAATGTGCTCACAAGTGGTAATTTTATTGGGTATTACAAACTTAATTTTTTTAAAAAGTGCAAATAACTCTAAAGGTTAATTCTAAATGGTACTTTTCATATAAATGACTATGGAATACAATAATGTGTACAGTACATATAGACATAGCCAGCGTTATTGCACCTGCTGCTAATGCAGAATATCACAGATTTTCCCTAGAATTCAATGACCGGGATAATAAAGAATAACCCCCTATAATGCACCAGCGATTGTAGAGCAATGGCTGACATCTTCTCCAGCAGTAAGGAGGTTAAAATGTAACTTGCAGGAAAAACAAAATTTCCCTCCACGTCGTCTGCTCCACCTGTTGCCGCAGCCAGTTGCCACAGATGGTGTGTTTACTACAAGTAACAGTGGGGCTCTTACATACCCAAGAGGGGCAAAGCACTTGAGTTTGCAGCTGACATATCACGTATGTCAATGGCCGCTTAATGCCATGGCGAGCCGTAAAAAAAATAAAATCTTACATTTGCACACTGAGCAAAAGAATAGATATTGTGTGTCTGAGGTAAAGCTGTTGGAAAATTGTTTATACAAGACTGATTACCACAGCTTTGTCACTCAGATATAGACAGGCATGAACTGAATTAATCTGCTTAGGGAAATACTATGAAGAATGAAGTTTCTTCGTGTGACTAAACTCTATAACACTGCATCACCCCCCAACACAGAAGTCTAGATAAGCCCACATGTATCATTTTTTCTAAGTGGTGTCTTAATAAATGTGTTTTGCTTTTATTGCGCCTGATGCAAGATTATCAGTAACTTGAGTAAAAAAGAGCAGAGTGGTTGTATTAATTTGCACAATGGTTATAGATTCTCATACCCTGATCCTTCCTAGATCTAGTTATTCCCAAACTTGTAAGACCTCAAGTTGCACGAAAGCTCCCACGCAACTAAAACAAACAAAATAACTAGCAAGAATGTATAATCCGTTAATATTTTCTACCACACTCACACATATGACAAAAGATTTTAGTTGGGTATTTCAGACATTTCAGAACCCTTTTGCTGCCAGAGAGGGGCCAGGAACACATTTCAGGGTAAATATTTGCAGAACCCAGGCATATTTAGGGGCCCGTTCTAGTAACTCCAAAGTGTGACAAGCCGCGTCTAAAGTGCACATCAGAAGCAGATTGGCACGCTTAGCTATTCTGTAAGCCCATATCGCATGTTTAAACCGCATCTAAACGGCTTTTTTTTAGGAGTTTCACTCTTGCTCTGACAATCCAATCGGTTTGTCAAAAAAAACTCAGACGCGCATTTTTTCCCCACAACTGCTATTCTTGTAGCTCCGTTATGCAAACCGCTTCTAAAAACTTGCATTTTTTTTAACACTAACTAAATGGTGGCGACATTGTTATTGCAAGTTACACCCAGAGCCTAAAATATGGGTTTGGCTAAGAGAGCAAAACCTGTAAGTCAGACTGGGGATGGCGTTATCACCACCTCTGGTCATTCCGCGTATAAATTACAAACCGGGCGGATTGGCTGTTAAACTAACTTTATTAGCTTCGATAATAAAGGCTGTGCCAATGGGAAGAGGATTCTGGGACAACGCCTATTGAATGCATTGAAAAGCATGGAGCATTACCTTCCATCACTTGGCATATGGGGCATTATTTAAAATATACAACGTTGAATAATCAAGAGGTTACAAACACAAATGTAGTTCCTGTAAGGAATCGGGGAGCGCGTCCCCGCAGCTCGATCCCTCCTTACCTGCTACCTCTCGCAACCCCGCTGTCTCTACAGCGCGTGCGTGCTCAGGGAGGAGCTTTGTTGACATCGCAGAGTCTGGCTCTGTCCCCCGGTTACGGCGGGCTTCAGCGTCGCGCGGCGCGCGCACGTGACGTGTGTGCATCACTCCCCAGCTGCGCGTCAACTACCCTCATCATGCCAACCTGTCTCCTGCACCACTCCACCTATACTTGCCTCCGCTGAGGCCGCACCTCTACACTCCCCCCTCTCTCTCATTGGTCCTGCTCTCCCATATATGCTTAGCTGTTCCACTTGCACTTTGGCTGAGCATAGTTCCTGGTAGCGCTTGTTCTGCCACTTACTGGTTCCTTGCCTTGCCTTGCTCCATGTACCTTCGCCTTGTTTTCAGATTGATCTCCTGTGTACCGACCCGGCTTGACCCTTGGACTCTGCACTTCTGGCTTACTGACCCTGGCTTTCCTCTGACCTTCCGCATCTCTCCAATCCTGACCATGGCTTACGGACTTCTATGTTTCTACTGGCTCCAACCCCTGACCACGGCTATCAGACTCCGACCATTCTACCGGCTCCTACCTCTGACCTCGGCAAGTATCAAGACTACTCTAACCTCTCCATCCCGACCTGGCTGCCTGACCATCCACTCTCCAGACGTGCCCTCGTGACTGTGGGTGGCATTTATACCCATTCCCACCTCAGTTCCGGGGTCCCGCCTTGTTTGTGGTGAACACAGTGTTACAGTTCCATAGTCAATAATGCAAATTCCATGCCCAGTTGATATGTTTAAAGATTGGGATTGAATGAGCAAAACTGCAAGTCACTCTTCTGCTCCTCCTTACATCTCAGCCCTAATTTCTCGCTATACACCTGCCCGACTCTTGCATTCTGCTCAAGGATGTCTTCTCTCTACCCCCTTTGTATCTAAAGCCCTTTCCCACCGTAAATCTTTATCACTAACTGCCACCCACACCTCTGGAATGGCCTTCCCCTCAATACCCGAATAGCACCCTCTCTATCAACCTTTAAGACCCACCTTAGACCATACCTGCCTAACGAAGCATATGAGTAGCTCCGTGGCTGATACTATACACCTGATACATAAATCTTGGCACCTTGCAGACGCACTTACCAGAACTCCCTCCTACTGTCTCTGTACGTTCTTCCTACCTACCAATTAGATTGTAAGCTCTTCGGAGCAGGGACTCTTTTTCCTAAATGTTACTTTAATATCTGAAGCACTTCTTCCCTTTATGTGTTATTTATATTATTTATTATTTATATGATTGTCACATGTATTACTGCTGTGAAGCGCTATGTACATTAATGGCGCTATATAAATAAACAAAGGTATGTGGGTATGTAGCACACCAAAACAGTGCAAATAAATGCAAAAAATGCGATACTTGCGCACAATGCCGGAGCTCCTGGTTCAAGGATGGCCTATCTGCAGCAATCCAAGTATACAGCAACAGGAAAGATGATCCAGGGCTCCACGGGTTTTTAGCAAAAGAATTTATTCATAATACACTGTAAATTACGAATAAATTCTTTTGCTAAAAATCCGTGGAGCCCTGGATCATCTTTCCTGTTGCTATATAAATAAAGACATACATACATACATACATACATACCCAAATACAGGACTTGTAAAAGCCCTCAACAAATGGTTTGAAATAAATTCCTTAACCATCTACAGTAGGTAACGACCTTGGTTGTTGTTTTATTTATTTATTTGTCAAGAGGACAGAAAAGCTCTGACGCTCAGATGCACTGAAGTGGTGTCACTGTATCAACAGAATAAACACAATAGAAAAACTAACAGTTATCCCAACACATTATTTTTCATCCGCATCAACCTTTAATATGTTTACCCCTTGGATATTTACTCAGACAATATGAACACTGGGAATAAGAGAACACCAACATGTTTCATTGTTGATTAATTGAAAATGCAATTATCTACCCAAACTCATTAACAGATGAAAAACAAAACAAAACAGGCTCGGCAAAAGAAAATACTGCCTCTGGAGTGTGGTTCTCAGTTGGAAAAAAATGCCCCGTTTACTTTGCTAACATTTTCCACAAATTGTATTCCTACTAAACAAATGCAACAATCTACAGAATTTCACAGGAAAATTATTTTAGCTCCATTAAAGAGATGTTACAGTATGAAGTGACTCCAGCCTCTCTGAAGACCTTGAGTCTGTGTCTTTTGTACAGTTTTTGTGAGATGTCCATGCCTTCTCCTTTAAAAGCACTACAATTATCAAATTACTTTTGCAACAGGGCAAAGTAAACAGGGCACTAACGAAAATGTGAGTTGCAGTTGGCTTGGCAATCTCAACAAACATTTGAGTGGCATTAACTGCATCATTAATACAAAACATAGTAGGGAGATGTATTTACTTTTAACTATTTGTAGCAGGGATCCCCCTTCTTACCTCCTGGGGGGAGATCAGCTCTGTTGCTCAGGAGAAGCAGCAGTGTTGCATTGGCCGTGTTGTGGTTGGTGCGGCCTCTCAGACTGTTATGTGTGGTGCGGCGGCCATCTTGGGTTTGGTGCCGCCGGAAGGAAGAGGTACTGAGAAACGGGATTTCCTCCGCGGAACCAAGGTGACTTTGGGTCAGAGTATCCGGAGCCAGACAGGAGTGAGGTAGTGTCCGGGGAGCCCGTCAAGCTCCTGGACTAGGCCCGAAGCATTCCCCTAGGCCCCAGGTAGTTCCCTCACCTTAGACAAGTGTGCAGGGCCGGCCATATACTTTAAGGAGCTCCCAGTAGCTAGTGACTGCAGCGGAGTAGGATCGGGGCGCAGATGAAAGAACCCACAGTGGGCCGTGTCACCGTGCAGCATCCGGACGTGAGGGGCTGCTGTGGGTAACCCCGTGGCGTGGGACCCTGCCATTGCCTTTTCTTCGCCTGGAAGTATTCCCTGGTTAGGCCTTAAACCAGGAAGGTATCTGTGCACCACCGCAAGGGGGAGGGTAGCGGAGGGTTGTTTGCTGGACACTGGGTTATAGATGCCGAAGCACCCAAGATACTATTGGGCCTAGCTACCCCAGGGTCGATCCTATTGTTATCATTGTTATTATTGTGTATTGTGTATGTGGGTAATATTTGGGCCTACTATGGGACCACAGTAAAGGAGTTATTATATACCCGGTTGTGAGTGTGTTATTGGAGTATATCCTAAAGGTATACGAGTTCCTATGAGGAGCTATCCTGCTACGCAGGATCTTTATAGGTGGAGGCGCTGCACCAGAGAGAGAACACCCAGTCACTCCAGGCTCCCCATGAGCGGAGGCTCAGGCCTTCTGTAAGTCTAACAGGTACTGTAGCACCAGTGACCATAATTACCACTGTTTCCCGTATGGATAGGGAAAGGGTGTTACATATTATTTTACATTGCAATCTATAAGACAATGACCTATATTTACTAAATGGTGCTTCTCGATAAGAAATCTTTGGCACTGCTTTGTAAATACGGCCTCTGAAGACCCATTCAAGTAAATGGGCATATGGGAAAGACTATCAGGTTAAAGATGGTTATATGGTATAGTTCCCATCCACCACAACAGCTCTGCAATCTGAACCCAAACCATAGTGGTTTTCAGGGTAGCCGACAGATTCCACCCCCCCCCCTTTCGGTGGTTTTATGAGGCCCCCATTTCACACCAATTTCCCCTTCTTCCCATGTATTTCTCTCCCCCATCTCACTATTGCCCCTTCTCCCTCACTCCTCTCTTCCTCACTCCCTCTCTTACACCCCCTTTCACTTTCCCCCTCCATCAATTACCCCCTCTCACTTAATCCCAATCCTTTAATCCCCCTTCCTCACATTCATTTCCTCCCCCTGGTCACACACACAATCCCCCCACAATAATTACCCCCCCCCCCCTTGCAAAAAAATTATACAAAAAACCCTGCTCCCCAAATACAAAAAACTCACTCCCAAATACATACAGAAAAACCCCCCACCCCAAAAAACATACCCCAAACCCCCAAATACATACAAAAAAACACCCCCCAAATATATACAACCCCCCAAATACATAGAACCCACTCCCCAGGTACATTTAAAAACCACACCTTGGGGATGGTCTCAGGCCCGGGCTCTTCCAAGCTCTGCAGGCCTCTCTCACTCTCCCACGCCCGGCCTCTCTCTCAAGTCGGTGTGCGTGCCGACGTCAGAGAGAGGCCCTGAGTGGGACATTGAGGGAAGCCTGCAACTGCGGATAGCCGGGGCAGCTGGGCCCGACCATTGGCCCAACTTCTTTGTCTGGCTTCCGGTCCTCTCGTTGCAGCCGGGCCCTGGATCTCCCCAGCTGCAAGCCTCCCTCACTGTCCTGTGTCGAACCTCTCTCATTCTGGTGCGCCCTGGAAGCTGGGCCCAGCTTCTGGTGTGCGCTGAAGTCAGAAAGAGGCCCGGCGTCATAGGCTCAGCGTGAGACAATGGGGCAGGCCCGCAGCTCAGGAGAGAGGGCCGGTGGCAACGAGAGGACCGGCAGCCGGGCAAAGAAGAGCCCAAACTCTGGCCAGGCCCAACTACGAGCACTGGCTGACCGGACCCCCGCAGCTACTGGACCCGAGACACTTGTCCCGGCTCTCCCCATCTGTTGGCGGCCCTGGTGGAGTATATGGGTAATATTGTTTTATTACTCGCAGTCCTTGGAAAGTCACCAGAAATGTTACAGACACTGTCAACATCATAATCTGTGCACTGCAGTACGCCAAGCGGTTATGTGCAACTCTACATATGGAAAGTGACACTGGGAAATGTACAAACGCCGCAAAAAAAATATTCCAAGTTTATCGGTATTAGGACAGATGGCTATTTATCTGCTACTGTCTGACAGTGCTGCATATGGTGTCATTTTGTCACCAAGTGGCTCTATTGTAATTTGTCATTAGCAAAGGAATATAATAGTACACATTATTATCTATTTACACAATAAAATCATTAACTGAAAAATGTCAGCTGCAAGCACTAACCCAGAATTCAGTGATACACCACTGACGATGGTGATTAGCAACCGTGCAAGTCTTATTTATTTATTCTTTAAATATTTCATAATAAAAGGTGCATTAAGCTAAGCCCTGGATAAAAAAAAAAGAGAAACTGGCTCCCCAGTTTACCCTTTCTCTCTCCCTTACCATGGGGGCTGCTGCGGGGGCGATCGTGTTGCCGGGGGCTCCCGGCGGCATCAAGGACAGGGCGCCGCCATCTTGGAAGTGTCCCCGCATGCGCGGAGGTTCGCACATGCGCAGTAAGTGTTTGGAGTCGCGGCGGCCATTACACTTAGTGCAGGGACTCCATAAGGTTGCGCATGCACAGACAGAGCCCGCGGCGGCAATAACAATGTCGCGCATGCGCAGCAGAGATAGGAAAGAGGCTCTAAAGGAACTACATTCCCCAGAAGCCTCTTGGGATTGCCCTTTCACCCATATCACCTGCTGCATTGCAGCCAATAGGGCTTACAGATTCTCCTGCTGCAAAGGGGATACATTGTTGTGCGCTGGAGTCATTGAGTCAGTAGGAGCTGGGACACAGAGAGGGGAGGGTGTATATGTGCAGGGAGGCAAGTAGCCTCTGCACTAGGCCAGAAGCCTCCCCTTGGGCCCCTGCTAGGCCCCACTCACCTTCAGCTTGTGGCTGCTACAGGGACGTCCTTAGGATAGGGACAGGGTCCTGTAGAGCCAGCTTTAGTGAGGGTCACAGCCAGGAAGCATGGAATTCCTGGCCACTGCTATGTTGGTGAATTAGCCTCTGTAGTATCAGAGGCAGAGACATTCTAACGGTGGACCACTCCAGACGGGAGCTACCCATCGTTGAAGCGGAGGCGTCTTAGATCATCTCCTGGATCAAGGGATAATTTCCAAGCCAAGCATCTGCGCGCCCGGGTGTGGACACACCCGGCAGGTACCATCATCCCTACACGTGCACCAACTATATACCTCATCTTAGTGAGCAGAGCTGTTCCACACTTGGGTGGGGTTGTGTGACTCTGGGTACAAGGTGTTGGGGGAGAATAAGGTATGGGGTAAAGGCCCTGCGAGGCGACCGGGCAGTTGTACTAATAGTGTTACAGGGGTGACACTCAAGCTGTTGATGTTATTCTTGTTATGTTCTTTATCTGCATACAGTAAACTGTTTTACCTATACACTGTGTATGTGGTTACTGTATGTGGGTCCTGTGTCAGGAGTTATTCTACACACTAGAATCCTACACAGGTGGAGGCGCTGTTATTGTGAAAATCGTTCCAGGATACACCCCAGGTTCCCATCAGCGGAGGCTCAGGCCTCCTGTGAACCTGACAGGTAACGCACCACACCTGGTAATATGTGTAGTTCTCCCACAAAGGTCCCTAGATGAGATCAGGGGGGTGGGGGGTGGATACATGTGTTACAAGTACAATAGACATAATGAACAAAATGACATGTTAGTAGAGAGTTCAGCATTGCTGGGGATTTACACGCACCTGTTGATATACAGTACTGGGTCCCTGTGTGACAGATTCTGTAACCACAGCTGAAACATATGCTGTTAATGCACTAACTCTAAGCCTTTGTATATGTGACAACCGCCACTACTACACTTCAGTTTGTATTAAATCCATGCAATAAATACATATCCCACTGTGTTTACTACAAAATGAACAGGGTTTAAATGAATATATATATATATTTTTCTTAACAATAATATCAGTTGGAATTGCACTAATTATTTAGCAACTGCTATGTAGGCACCACTATGTAATTACTAATAAGGCCTGGTATCTAATACACATGAAAAGTATCACCATTTATTAACACCTGTTGTACAGTGGGAGGGCAGTGTTACTATCTGAGCAGATGAAATGTGAAACACATTGTAGCTGGGAGACTACACAGGGATGTTGGGGGTGAATCGCCCTTATTCTGTGCAGCCACTTCCCAGCTCCAGTCAAATAAAGGAGATTAAATTAATCTCCAGCACAAAGAAGAGACTCCATCATTGGGAAGAGTAGGAGAAGATGGCAGGTATGGGCACTCGGCAGTATAAACACGTTCCTGAGCCTGTCCTCTCAGGAGATTGTGGGAGTTATTTCTTCCGTGAAGCTGTTATTCCTTTTTGAAGTGAAACTTCCTTAGTGGCACCTCATTCAAACTGGGGTAAAAATGGATTGTGGAGACAGAAATGAAACGGATGTGACGTCAGTGCTGGCCTTTGAGGCCGGGCTGTGTTCTGGCTCAGCCCGACCCCAACACTGACATGATCCCAACCGCTCAAAAAATCATATGCGGCGGCGGCGATAGCCGCCGGTGCCGCTCCCCCCACACAGCCGCAGACATATGCGGCTACGGCGGCGATAGCCACCGGCGCCGCTCCAAATGTCCGCAATTCCCCCCACGTGCATTGCTAGTGTACAGCGGCTCCCCGGGCTCTCTGTCCCAGCCGCGACATATGCGGCGGCGGTGATAGCTGCCGGCGCCGCTCCTAACGGCCGCAATTTCCCCCAGGTGGAGATGGGCATGGGCGGCATCCAGGGTAGCGGGGACCCGCTGACCGGCTCCTGGGACCAGGCCCGCTCTCTGTCCCAGCCGCGCGCTCTGCCGGGCTCAAGTGGAGACTCAGACAGAGCCCCCCTGCGCATGCGCTGCTGGGCTCACTTGCGTACAGGCAGCAAGGGGAGCTGTTCAGCTACCACCAAGCTCTGTGCTGCCCGCGCCGCACATGCGCAGTAGTCATGGCGACGCTGTTGGATGCCAAACATGCGCAGAAGTGGCTGACAGCGGCGCTGTTCCCCCCACACACTCCTAATGCCCATTGACAACGGTGCCATTCCGCCCTCCACTGACGCGGGCGTTCGCGGGCCCCCTCTGTATGCATGTGTGTGTCAGTCAGTGTGTGCATGTGTGTCAGTGTGTGTGTGTGTCAGTCAATGTGTGTATGTGTGTGTCAGTCAGTGTGTGTATGTGTGTCAGTCATTGTGTGTATTTGTCTGTCAGTCAGTGTGTGTATGTGTGTCAGTCAGTTTGTGTATGTGTGTCAGTCAGTGTGTGTGTGTATGTGTGTCAGTCAGTGTGTGTGTGTGTATGTGTGTCAGTCAGTGTGTGTGTGTGTGTGTGTGTGTGTGTATATGTGTGTCAGTCAGTGTATGTGTATGTGTGTCAGTCAGTGTGTGTGTATGTGTGTCAGTCAGTGTGTGTGTATGTGTGTCAGTCAGTGTGTGTGTGTGTGTGTGTGTGTGTGTGTGTGTGTCAGTCAGTGTGTGTGTATGTGTGTCAGTGTGTGTATATGTGTGTCAGTGTGTGTATATGTGTGTCAGTCAGTGTGTGTGTGTCCTGCTGCAGCCAGGGGCAGGGTGTAACATTGTGCACCACCTCCCCCCCTTCCGAAATTCTGCGCACCCCTCCCCCCCGGGGGGGACATGCGCCCGGCACGGGCATGAGTGACCGCGGGCGAGGTTACCCGTCCATTGTAAACTGACTGACATGCATACACACACAGACTGACACGCATACACACACTGACTGACACGCATACACACACTGACTGACACGCATACACACACTGAAAGACACGCATACACACACTGACTGACATGCATACACACACTGACTGACACGCATACACACACTGACTGACACGCATACACACACTGACTGACACGCATACACACACTGACTGACACGCATACACACACTGACTGACACGCATACACACACTGACTGACACACACACATACACACACAGACTGACACACATACACACACACTGACTGACACACATACACACACACACTGACTGACACACATACACACACACACTGACCGACACACATACACACACACACACTGGCTGACACACATACACACAAGGAATTCACACTTAGTGCAAATAGCTAATACAGGGGATGTGTGCCGAGCATGCGCATTATAAGTCAAATGTATTTGCGTTTTGTCAATGAAATTGTATTTCAATTTTTAATTAAAACATCACCAATACAAAAGTCAAAGAAGTTTCACTTACTATGCGCGTGCACAGCACACACAGCTTCTTTTTTTTTACATGAAGATGTTTAAACAGAATTGCTGCCTACTGTGCGTCTGCTGCTGAGTAATGCCGTTAGTGACCTTCTCAAAATACTGTTTCATGCACTTTCTGTGTCAGTTCAGTTGCAGTGAATGCAGCTGGTGCAATCTGCAACTATAAACTTTGTATGGGTTTTTCTTCCAGCAGACTGTTTATCTTTTCACGCCCCTTCATGTAATAAATACCCAGCCCTTTTTGGTCAAAAATAGTATTTTCTTTCAAGTTTAATGTGTAGATAGGTACTAGGTAAGGGCGCTTCAATTATTTTTCACTACTTATTTGGAATTTACTTGGTGCAGGCAATTATGCAATGACTCCTTCCTCCAGTCCAACTCTGCATTGATTTGAAACGTCATACAATGTCCCTGTTTTGTTTTCAAAGCATCACCATGCGTATTTGCTAGTGATACAGCTGTAATATACTGTACGGATGCTACTAACAAATTCTATAGAGCACATCCTATAACTAAAATATTGGGGGGGGGAGGAGGAATTCATGTAAATTCCTTTAAATATTTACAGAAAAAGCAGTCAGCAAGCAACTGTCCTTCTATAGCCTTATATATCATGTATTGCTGCAGAGTTTTTCTTCCTAAACAAATCACCGAGGGATCTGTTGTATGACATATCTTTCTGCTGCTTCTGTCCATGCTGCAGATACTGAGAAAAACAAGCTATTAACAAGGACTATAGGGATTGCATAATTGTCAGTCATGAGTTACCAACTGATTGTTCTCAAGTTCCTTCTTTTACTATACAAGAATATTTAAGGCATCAGTCCCGCTAAGCAACGTACAGTATTTTGTATACATGATAAAATGAAAGCCCTCTGGTATTAGTCACCAGATGTATCACTTATTAAAGTGTCTTTCATAGTATGTGACTTTGTTTTATTATTGTTAAACATTTTTTTATTAATTTGACAAAATGCTATATAAGTGTACTGAAAGCTTAAAAAATGGACCTTCAGAACTTTGATAACACATTCAGGTAACAAGTGTATGAATAGATAAAAATAAAAAGTGCTGTAAAATAACAATTAAAAGATGGACACTAAGGACGTATTGTTAGAAGATTATCAACAGCATATCAAAGTATTTAGATGCCTATTTAAATGAATAATCATCGGAAAATATTTTTTACAAGAGTTACAGAATTATCCCCCAAACCCATTGAGACTGGGATTTACTAGGCACCAATTTAGGGTGTTGCACCATGACAAGACATTAACTGTTACTGACTTGAATGGCAGTTAATGCCTGAGCAGGGTGCGATACCCCACATGTGAGCTTAGCGAATCCCATAGCAGCTGTAGCACCGGTGTGAGATTCCTAATTACAGTAGTTTAAGGGGTAAAAAGGGATTTAAGGAGTTAACTCCTAGTAATTCCCCCATTTTGTTATACTGTTGCAAAGTAACCTGTATTCTAAAACATGCAGTAATGATCACATGGTTCAAAATGGCTCAGCATAGGCTACATTCTGCCACTTTTGGGGTTGTGTTATAAATCAGAGGGACCTAGAGCTCCACGTTCAGATCCCAGGATGAACCAGAGGAGAGGTCTCACCTGTACATACTTAAGTATTGATGTAACTGGGGTAGAAGCCCTTTCGTTGTTTTGATAGGCTCCTTAGAAATGTAGGAGTCATAGAAGTACAGGCTCCATGCTGGGAGGCCCGTGTTCCCCAGAACAGGGAAGTACTCGCTAAAGAAATAGGCTCCCACTACATGGCCCTGAGGTATATACCACCCACAATAGGAGAATACGGGTACTTCACACTAGGGTCCTAGTAAAATCCTAGTTGTATCACAAGGGGATTACATCAGGGGAAAACATCTCTCCAGTTCTGTTCCAAGTGATAGGGTGAATGCTTAGGCGAGATGGCACCCTGCCCATGGATCTCAGTGGTGAGGAACCACCATCATCTGTTGTTGTTTTTCCCTGCAATGCGGATAACCAAGAAAAGAATTGTGAAAAGGTAAAAACTTTAGCGCATGAACTTAAAAACCAGCAGTGGTAATTATTTTTGCAATGTTATTATATAATATAATAAAAATAAATAAATATTTAATTATTTTGGATGAACCGAGATTCCTAAGGACAAAACCGTGAAATGTATATAGCCATGGCTGGGCCAGCTATCTTTCTGCCTTCCCTGTCACGTAAGATTCAGACAGTGACTATTACTACTATTGTCCACATTTTGAAATTCACATAAAGTGAAGAACTACCATCTGTGGATTTATTTCAGATCAGCTAATACACAATAATTTTGTGGACATTGCTATCCACATGTTATCATCTCACTTTTGCCAAGTTTTCTTGGAGTATGACTGCAAAATTCTAGTCATATCAGGTATTGATTTAGCTTAATCAAGGCTCATGTTCAGTTTAAATATATGTGTGGCTGACTTAATATATTTTAATTTGTTTTAATGTATTTTAATAAATGTCAATTTATATGTATATATAAGTTTCACTGTTTTGTCCTTAGGAATCTCGGTTCATCCAATTTGCTAAAATAATCACCACTGCTGGTTTTTAAGTTCATGCGCTAAGGTTTTTTCCCTTTCACATATCTCTTTCTAGGGAGCTAGTGACCCCCTTAACCTCGGCTGCAGAACATCACCCAACATTTATTCACTTTTGAAGTTAAAAGAACTTATACACCTTTTATATCACAATTGTAGATTCTTCACATTAGCACCCTTTATTTCTTTTCACAAGGAAAGAATTGTGCCTCTTTGGGATGCTGCCGGAGCATTCAAGATAACCTGATCAAACACATGACACAAAAACATAATACTTTTTCAACATTTATTTACCAACAAATGATTCAACATTCAATATGTGTGTGAAAAAAGTATGTGAACTTTTAGATTCAGTACCTGGTGGCGCCCCCTTGAGCTGGTCAGTCGCTCACTTAGGTTTTGAGGAATTTTGGCCATTCCACCTTACAGAACTGCTTCAACTCAGTGACATTTAAGGCTTCATTGCATGGAAAGCTCGCTTCAGGTCCTGTCACAACATTTCAATGGTGTTTAGGTCCGGACTTTGACTATGCCATTCTAAAACGTGAAATGTCTTCTTCTACAGCCATTCTTTTGTAGATCTGCTTGTATGTTTAGAATTATTGTCTTGCTGCATGACCCACTTTCATTTCAGCTTCAGCTCACGGACGGATGGCCTGACTTTCTCCTCTAGAATCTTCTGATACAATGCAGAGTTCATTGTTGTGTCAATGATGTCAAGCTGTCCAAGTCCTGAGGCAGCAAAGCAGCCCCAAACCATCACACTCAGATCACCATGCTTGACGTTTAGAATGAGGTTCTTCTGTTCGAACGCAGTGTTTGTTTTTTTTTGCCAAACATAACGTTTCTCATTGAGGACAAAAAGTTCTACCTTTGACTCGTCTGTCCAGAGAACATTATTCCAGAAGCTTGTGGATCGTCTATTTGCTCTTTGGCGAGCTTCAGACTGGCAGCAATGTTCTTTTAAGCAGTAGTTTGTTCCTGGCTATCTTTCTATGAAATCTGTTCTTGTTCGGTCTTTTTCTGATAGTTGAGTCATGCACACTCACATTAGCCAAGGCGAGAGTGGCCTGCAGATCCTTGGATGTTACTCTGTGGTTCTTTGTGACTTTCTGGATGATTTGCCAGTTTGTTCTTGGGGAGATTTTGGAGGACGACCGCTCCTCCCCGGCTGTCCAATAGTAACCCTCCTGCTCCGGTCACATGTTACCCTGGCTCCCACCGGCATCAGCTGTGATAGGATGTGTTCCGCTGCTACCACCCGCTCAACAATGACGTCCTCTGCTGCCACCACCACCAGGATGTCTGCCACTGCTCCTATGATGTTGCTGTTGTACTCCTCACCCTTCGTAGCGGTCCTCCTCACCCTCTGCCACTGGCTACAGGTAAGTCTGCTGATGCTCTGCTCCTGCCGTTCTCCAAAAGGACGATAGAGTTAGCAGAGCAGTGTGGAAATTACCGGGTACTGGGTCCCAGCTGCCTAGTGCTGGGTAATTTCCGGGTACTTAAAATAGTGCCGGGTACTGGGCAATTTCCAGGTACCCAGTACATCACTAATATATAGACATGGCAATGCTCAGTCTCTCTTACCTTTTCAGGGCGCTGGGCTGGTCGTGGTTATGCTGATAGATTGATGATAACAGGAACATTTATAGTACAAACAAGGGCTTTATTCATATCCGTTGGTAATGCTTGCATATAAAAACAGACCTCACTTCAGACATTAACAGGTGGCAAATAACATGGCTACTCTGTGCTTCTTTCCCTGGTAGCTCTTACTCCTAAGGTTGCGTGGTACTTCTGCTTGTTTCCCTTAGTAATAGTTAGATTGGCAATCTCCTGCATAGTGTCAATAGCGCCCCATCTCAAATGGGCCTATGGTGGGAATATACTCTGTCCTTTGGGTTCAGTTTCCTGTCACTCTGTACTGCCTACCTCCATTGTACAAGAGTTTTCTTAGGACCTTCCGGTGGTGCCAAACTGATTATGCTCCGGAGCTACTACTCTGAGCACTCCTATTAAGCGATGCTCACTCCTCTTCCCGAATGAGAACAAAAGTGTTTAGTATATCCTAGATATGTAGCAGCACATCCCAATAATTACATTTCTTCTTCTCATGATCACAGCACTGAATTGTAAGTAATAGAGTTAATTCTGATTAATACTGGGGTGTGCTTACAGTATATAGCTTACAACATGTTCCACATGAAGCCATAAAACAGGCCTTTGTACAATGAGTTTGTGTTTTAACAAGACCTGTTTGATTGTTTAGTTGCTCTTGGTTAGTTCTCTGGAGCTAAGTTTCTTCAAATATTTGTCTTTCACAGAAACATTCTTCTACACCCCCAACAACTGTGTACTGTACATGTCAAGATTATAACAAGACATTCCACTGTGAGTTAGATAAGATGGTATACCTGCAAACCAAAGTACTACAGTACCATGTTCCATGGCAATTAATGTCAAATTGACTGTGTTCTTTTCTTCTGGTTGTAGATGTCAGTGTGACTAAGGGAAATTATACATCAAAGTCTTCCAGCTGCAAAACTAGGGCAAAAAAAAACTGCACCAGATGTATGCGTTGATAAATCTGTTGGAGTATGATTGCACCAATTTTTCCTGTTCTGATGCCAGGAAACGTTGATAAATTACTCTTTAAAGGTGCAGTCCTATGAAGAACCAAATGTAGTGAATGGCAGTTCCTCCTCTGCACTGCCAGAGGTGACTGCAACACAGGGGATAAGCAGAGCCTCTGACAGCATAGGGGTAAGAGCAGCAGTCCATATTGTTTTTTTACCTGAACCTGGGGGCTATGTGGTGGTCCCTCAACCACCAGTCCTTATGATCATATGTCCACCAAGTTCAACCTATGCTAGACAGATACTGTAGATATAAGTATGTTGATCCAGAGAAAGGCAAACAAAAAAACCCAGTGAAACACAAACACACATATATATGTAATGTGTGTGTTTTGATTCAAGAAGGTCATCATGATAAAACGATGGAATTTCCATAATTATCATTGAGGTTCACAAACTTTTTCTCGTCACTGTATAAGCTACTCTTTCGCTTGAACTTATACACCAGAAAGACTAAATAAAATGTAGCCAACATCCTCCCCGCTGTGCTGCAGAGGATGCAGAGAGACAGGACATATGCTACATACCTGGTGGGAACGTAACGAAATAATAGATCTTTGGGCTCAAAAATACAATTTTATAAATAGAATGCTACGTTTCCACCTCACACCAGATCCATGTTCGGAATTCTG
The DNA here is from genome assembly GCF_040206685.1 of Ascaphus truei. NCBI lineage: Eukaryota > Metazoa > Chordata > Amphibia > Anura > Ascaphidae > Ascaphus > Ascaphus truei. The sequence goes on from NC_134484.1 coordinate 417,724,926, forward strand.
TAACAGACCTATCCCAGGAATATGCAAATTCCAAACTAAACTCATCACGCACTTATTTTCGGCAACACGATGTAGAATAGCAGACGACTGGAAACAGTCGGCCCAAGAACTCCCCTCAATATTAAATAAAATGTGGAAGATTATGCAAATGGGAAAAATTACAGAATTTTTACATGGAACAATGGATACATTTACTGCAACTTGGGAACCATAGGGAAACCTATACCCACAACTACAAGCGACCATGGATGTTATAAAAATATGACTATATATATATATATATATACACGAGAAGAGGTAACTGTGACAAATGACTGTATTAATTAAGATGGATGTAACTGTCCCCTGAATTCCTACCGCCGCTTCCCCAATACTCCGGTTTTCTCTACCTTTCCCCCCAAAACATTTATGATTAATAAAAAATAGGGGGGGGGGAAAGCCAATCACAACAAATTATTTTTGGGGCCGTTTATCATCGTTTATAAAATGTATTCAGAATTCCATATGTGTTTCTTTAACTTGTAGATAAAATCCTGTGCCATCCTTTATTTTTGCAAGCTTAAGTTTTGCTTCATTATAATAGTTGCATAAGTGAAGGATCCCCTAATAATGATTTATTTGCATAGATTACAACCTGTGCCACACAGTGCATGTGACTATGTTTGTTTAAAAAATAATAAGATACCATGAAGAAATAGCGCTAGGAGAAGCAGCAAAACATCCCACTAATTGGGTTTCCTGCTTGCAAGCAGCCTTTCCCTCATCACAATAGTCACTAATACCTCTGTTTATTAAATTAGCAAAAGCAATTTGATGCAATAAAAACCAGAGGCTCTCGCTGTGTGTTAGGATTATATGTGCAGAAATACCGCTACAAAAGTAATCTCATTTGCATTCACTTTGAGTCAAAAGTGTTTTTGTTCTCTTTGATGCTACAGTAACTCTGTCCTGATATAGGTGAGGGACTATTTATTCAACTGCAATAGTGTTGATCAGGACTCTGTTGCACAGAACCTCCTATTGAAGTCTCTCTTTCCCGTAGATAGATGGAGAGAGCTTGACCTTTGTTTGTGAGGTCAGATATAGATGACACTAAAGGAATGAAATGCCCACAGAGAGTGTATTGTTGTGTTGGGGGCATGAACCGGCAGTCGTTGGGGCAATGCTATCTCTGAATTGGGAATGCAGTCTCTGTGTAGTCATGGACACTCTCTCTACACAACTAAATACAGCATAGGAATGGTAAACATTTATATTAAGCAAACTGGGTTTCAAACTAGAAATAAGCCCTTAATATGTATAGGTACGAGTTCTCATTCTAGAAATGTGGCTCCATAGGAAATATAGGTGTCAGATTGTCTTCCAAGATGGAACAAATGATTACAGTGTGGGCTACAGATAGAGGTCCGAATATAGACAGATAGTTATATGTATTTATAGGTAGACTGAGATAAATGTTTTCAAACAGTTACTGTATGGTTATGTATTGTATGGAGAGAGGGGTGGTGGGGGGACGACACAGAGAGAAGAGACTGTTAGAGGGCTGTTAAGGAACTGCCAACCCAATAAGTACACTCATACATTAGTCATACAGGTCAAGTACAGGAATAGAGACAGACATGCAATAAAGGCAGCATAGCGGTATACAACTAGAACATTTATTAGACACAGAAGCATTAGGGACACTGACTGTTACGAGGCTGAATCTGTCCTGGGAGGCTATGCTATCACCATTGAGTCTCTTCTGTTTATCGGGGAGAAGACATCTCCAAGAACTGGGCAATTCAGTGACCGGGGCACATCAGTCAGGAGTCTCATTGGTACACCAATGATCCAGCCAGGTGGTGAAGCCAGCAGACATCAATACTTGCCCAATATCAACTGGCCCCAGATCAGCCTGTATACAGATACTGTAGGGTAGGCACCAAGGCTGCTTATCAACTTCAGACAACGTGGGGGCGTTTACATTTTTATCGACATAATCAGAGTTCATTTTTTAACTTGCATGGATATTTACAATAAGTGTAATGAAAATGAGTCTAGGATCACAACATGAATGACACATATAACATGTCAAATCTATATATATTTAAGCTATACCCATAAACCTGGTGAAAACGAACAAGAATTGTAAAACATACAGGACACCTACAAGCTCATATTGAACCCCCAAAATAACCACAACATATATATAAGCATATAAGTGTCACAGAGGAGTGCAACTGAGCATGGCAATATATATTTAAAACCAGAGACAGAACATGAAACACAGACAGAGCTCAGTGCACATCCAGTGAAACTTATACACGGTACAGTGCCTAAATATATATATTGTGATGCCGACACCACATTGCAGTCTCTTTTGTCCCAAATGATGCAGGAAACACTGTATTTCTCTATACGTGGGGTTTATTTACAGGGATAAATAATATGAATAGGCCCACCGTCCCTTTGAGAAAAACCAAATAATAAAATCAAATCCTATTTCCTTTAGGAAAGCTAACTACACATTTCAGCAGCAACCCTTACTAACCCGGCTGCCAGCTAAGCCAGTTGTCAGCCCCAAAACATGTACATTGCATACAAAGTCTCTGCAGATAATAACAAAGCGCTTGCCTTATCTTTAGTCCTTTAAGGTCCTCTGCAACCAGACGTCACTGCTTCAGCACAGCTCTCTCAGCAGTGTCTCTCAGCAGTGTCTCTCAGACTTCTTTTACCAGCCTCCATTAGCTGGGGAGCTCCTCTGTCTCATCCCTTCTCTGGGATAAACTGTCTCTCTGTGCCTTGCAGCTTCCAGCCTTTTAAAGCACTTCCTGACTATTCAGAACAGGTTGATTAGCTTCATTAGTTATCACCTGAATAGCCTTTCCAAGGAGGATTAAATTATCTCTTTGTGGTGAAAAAGTCCAATAGCGTCCCCATTCAGCCCCTAGAGGACAGCGATGGCACCACAATGCATAGATAACTATTAAATAAAATGGTCTTTTAGTTTAACATTTTGGTCAAAGTGTTGTAAGCCCTTGCGCCACTACACGGCAGACCACATCTCAAGGGTACCTAACACTAATACAAATTCTTAATAACCTGTGCATTACCAGGAAGAATGATTTATAATAAATCTGTCAAAATTAGTTGCATAGTTCTAAGTCTGATTGAAGCTCTTAACCTCTAGATTACCAGGAAAAGCACTCTGTATTAGATTTGTCACAATCAAACTGCAAGCAAGCAAGTTCCCCTGAGAGTGGGAGATGCAATGGAGTGAGCTTTTAAGCATTGAATGTGGGAGGGGGTGAGCTTCAACTAGGTAGGAGGAGCCACCCTCCAATCAGCTAAGACCAGCTGAACAAGAATTGTAAAACATACAGGACACTTACAAGCTCATATTGAACCTCCAAAATAAGCACAACATATATATAAACATATAAGTGTCACACAGGAGTGCTACTGAGCATGGCAATATATATTTAAAACCAGCGACAGAACATGAAACACAGACAGAGCTCAGTGCACATCCAGTGAAACTTATACATGATACAGTGCCTAAATATATATGTATAGATAACTATTAAATAAAATGGTCTGTTAGTTTAACATTTTGGCCAATTTGGTCTGATTGAAGTTCTTATTAATGGTAATGTCTTGCTTGCTTGCAGTATGATTGTGACAAATCTAATACAGAGTGCTTTTCCTGGTAATGTACAGGTTAATAAGAGCTTCAATCAGACTTAGAACTATGCAACTAATTTTGACAGATTTATTATAAATCATTCTACCTGGTAATGCACAGGTTATTAAGAATTTATATTAGTGTTAGGTACCCTTGAGATGTGGTCTGCCGTGTAGTGGCTCAAGGGCTTACAACACTTTGGCCAAAATGTTAAACTAAAAGACCATTTTATTTAATAGTTATCTATACATATATATTTCGGCACTGTACCGTGTATAAGTTTCACTGGATGTGCACTGAGCTCTGTCTGTGTTTCATGTTCTGTCTTTGTTTTGAAAACGAACAACCATGAACTCGATACAGTTAATAAGGCCCATTACTGTGTGTATTGTAGTGGTGGGTGGTTTTGGGATGTGTGAGGGGGGTAGTTGCCCCGGGATGGGTGGTTAAGCGTTTCCAGGGGTTATGGGGGGGAGGAAGGTACTAGAAGTGTTAACCCCTTGATTACCTTAGCGGTTAGCCACTAAGGTAATGAAGGGAGGTAATGTATGTTTATGTAAGTGTTCCGGTCCTGGCTTTGGCTGGAACTCAACCTTACAAGGCTATAGAGCTTCCAGGCTCCCTGTACTTGGCAATTGGAATCACCTGGTTCTGGACTCACACTGCAGTCTGCTTCATGCTGCCTACTATGCAGCTCTGTCCCTATTGGCTTCCCATGCTATTTAGGGTCAGCCCTTCCCCCAAGGAGGTGCTGAGCATATATCTTCTTGCATTTAACTGTGCTTGCCACAAGCACCTCTGCTTGGCCTTACTTGGCCTTCTCATGCTGTCTTCAAGCTTTTCTTATCCTGAAACCACCTGCATCCAAAGGCCGTTCCTGTGCTGTAGCCCCTGTGCTAAAGCTTCCTGTCCCTGGCAGACTACGCCTTCATCACGCTGAAGCACTTCTCTGAAGCGGCTACACTGAAGTCCTCAGTGTTCCCGTGGCTGTCTGCATCCCCTGTTCCCAGTGGCCTTTTCTACATCCTGTTCCCCTTCCAGAGGCCTTCATCGCACTGTAGCGCCTACGCTGAAGTGCCTTCACTGAAGTTTCCTAATGTCCACCCAAGCTTGTGACCATCGCTCCTGTGTCACCTGCCCTGACCCCAGCATGGAATAAGTTTACTCTGCCTTCTCCAACCCCGACCCGGCTACACACGATTACGGACTATGCAATCTGGACCCGGCTTCGTGGTCTAAGATTGTGATTCACTATCTCCACCTCAGCCCCGCGGTCCGGTCCTGGTTTGTGAAGAGCATGAATATTACAGTTTAATGTTTTACTGTGTTTTATTATTTTTATATACTATGCTGCAGAAGGGGGCCTCCGGAGGTCATCCCCATTCATTTTAGCTTCGGTGGACCCCCTGTTTCCGGAGATACAGACCTCCATAGGGAGTGCCGTTAGCCACACCGGCTGGGCCAGGTGGTATGGCATAAGAGCTTTAAACCCAAGCCAGAGTGACTACCGCATGCGTGGCTGGCCTGGTAGGATTAACACTGCGGTGGTCCCATTCAGAAGCAGGGACCCCGCTGAGTTAATCATCCTCGGCAGCTTACTGCTTTCTTGGCTGTGATCGACCCAGACCCTTCTGTACTCTGGCACCGCAACTTCGCGCTCCCACGAAGGCAGTAAGTCCTACATCTATATAGTAATATCTTTTCACCTAAAAATGCAGCGCTTGAAGTTATTGGTCGTCAAGGTACATTATTGTCTTCATGAATTTTGGGGATGTGGTAATAAAGTGCAGATTTGTTACAACGTTTCCATCATTTCCTACTTGTGTGATGAAGTGATGCAAGTAGCATAGACGTTATTCCTGGAGACGTGCCTGCAAGAGATCCTGGGTCTAAGAAAAGAATGAAAGAATGAGCAAGTCTTGTCGGACATGGAATTGGAAGACAACTAGGCTTTGGAGAATTTGAAATTAGTTTTTTAGACTGGAGACACGAAAGTGAAGCCATCTCTATTGAATCTCTATAACCGTGTTAACTGAAGGAAAAAAGGACTGTAGGCAGCTACCAGCCACTGCCGCCCAATCATCAATGAAGTGTCCCTATCTTTCTTGTTTACAAATTACTTAGGATGTATCTATTGTAATAACTTTCAAATGTAGGTCTGAAAGCTTAACTTCAAACAAATGAAGAACAACTATTCCGACCAGGTGGTAACATGGTAATTTTTTTTTCAGAATGGTGGGAATAACTAATCTCAGCTGAGGCTTTATTTACAGAACATTATAGGATATGTAGCAGGGCCGGCCTTAGCTTTTGCGGGACCGAAGACGGTACGCTGGCAGTTGGGCACCCCCTGTAGTAATAGGTTAGGGTATTTACCCCACCGGCTTGGGTGTTTCTATGAAGTGTGGCCCTCCTCCTGCAGCAAAAAATGACATTACGGACTCGTGATGCTGCATTTCCATGACGCCGTGACATCAGGTGACATCGCAGTGTCATGTGACATCGAGTTACCATGACGACTCAAAGCTGCAGAAGAAGGGCCTTTCCGGGGAAGGCAAACACCCCTGTTTAATGCAAGATAAGATCTTATTAGCCTTTGCATGTACTGCAATGGCTACGTTATTGCAGAAATCCCACCCTTTTCCCCATGTCTTCAAAAGTTAGGTTATGCAAGCCAAAAAGAGCTTTAATGTTGTGGAATGAGTCATAGTATAACATTTAACATTAAACTTTAAAAATGCAAAGATATTTTAGAATATATTCGAGTTCTACAGTAGAGAAATGATTTATTGTGAGCTGCAGCTTCCGCACTAGGAGGGATACTTTATTCTACTAATTTACAACGAAATTAATCTGCGTGACTTTTTTAAAATATAATTTTCCAGAATGGTTTATTTCTCATTTGGTTTTAGCTACACATTTTGGGGCCTATGTTTAAACCAATTTTGTGTTATAAGTGATGCCAGAAGAGTAACAAATGAATGCATTTTGAGGTAGCAATGTTTAAAATCGACTTCAATGTGTTGTGTGGCAAGTGCTTTAACATGTTTTCACTAAGGCCCTGGCCATGGTGCCTTCCTCTGTGTGGAGGCTGTGACGTCACCCGCGTGAAGCGGGTGCTTTTCCTGTCCAAGGTAGACGTGTTGTGGGGAGCATGCCTAGGGGCGTCACGGAGCTGGTTCGCCCTCAATGGGCGAACCGCTCACATGACCTGTGTGTCGCTCCAAGAAATTATTTGAAACTGTTTTCTTGTGCAACGCGCGCCCCCTCCTGCCGGCGTGCAATCTGATCGCGCCCCGCGTGGACGCCTCCACACGATCTCCAATATCATGGACTCAGCCTAAGGGAAAAATACAATTACTTTTTTTTATTAAGAAAGACATAGGTAGGTTCCAGGACATGAGAGCCGTGGATAATGGCCTTAAGCCATATTGACTTCCCGAGAATTAGACTCCCCGTGTAAAATGTTAAATCTCCAATAGGTAGACTAAATAGGCCCTTATTTAGTGATAGCAGTTTCAAAAATATGTATAGAAGTTTCTGTCAATTATGTATGCTTTAACTAACCACACTCCATCTTTAAATAAATAAATAAAATCTTTTTATTGGAAAACTTACAATTTTGTACATGTTATACATTTCCATTTTCACATGGTGAAACCTACTTATTAACAATACACTATATCTTGCATCGGCAGTTTCACATTTTGTAAGTCCCCCTTTTGTTTTGCAGTCATAATATGTAGCCCTGCTAAGATTTTGGGCTATATGTCTATCCTCCTACTGGTATAAGCCCTGCTAAGGGCAGGCCGCCAGTAGTTATCATGGGTTTCCCCCGCTTCAAGCCCTGGCCTGATTGGTGGAGGTAGGCCCCTGACTCTGTGTGGAAGGCAAGAGACACAGGGGAGGGGCCTGCTGACATCATGATGGGCAGGGCTGTCTCAATTTAGTTGCAGTTCCTGTGTGTTCTGTGGCCAGTGAGTCTGGTCTTGGAGTTGGAGGGAGACAGATGGAGGAGAAGCTCAGGCCAGACTGAGTATAGCTTATAAAAGTCTAGTGTGGTGGACCAATGCCCCTCACCCTACAGGGGGTGAGGGGAAAGCTAGCCTCACCCTGAGGGTCTACAACTTGGGGTGGAGGCTGGGAGTAGTGGAGCTCCAGACAGCCCATCCTGAAGGGGTACAGCCTGGAGGATAAGGAGAATGAGGAAGAAACCCTGTACATTGTCTATTGCTGCTGCTGTGAGTTGTGGAGAGACCATTGTGCTAATAAAGAGACATTGCTGCTTTTAAAAGACTTGAGTGAGACTGAAATCTCTCGCCCTGAGACCAGGGCTCTCTGGAAGTATTTCACCCTACATCCTAAGGGCTTACCAGAGATGGAGGCGCTGCATCGTTGCTAAAGATGAAGACATTAACCCCAGAAGCCTGTCCCTGTTGTCCCCTATACCATCGCGGGAGACTCAGGCCCTCCTGTTCCTCACAGGTACGCACCACCATAAGACACGTAGCCAGCCCTCACTACACCCTCGTGGTCCAATCTGCGACCGGGGGAGGAAACATGGGTTACATTTGGAGGCGAGCTGCTGAGATCCAGAAACAGGACAGGCTTTCAGCGAAGCAGAGCTGGAAGTGTTAAGTGCACCTTCCATGCAAGTGCTGTAGGAAGTAGGGCATATATGCATACCAGGGGTAGTCAGGGGAGTGTGGACTCTCGCACAGTATGCCCTAAGAGAGTGTTGTAAGATGGGTGTGTGGCTATAGCTGTTCTAGTCCCTTGAGGCAGATAGTGTGAGGCAACTGGGGGGGTTAGCCTGTTAACTTGTCCAGTGACCATGGCCCGCACTATGAGTGACCAAAAGTAGGAGACGCCCGTACTTAGGGAGATGCCCGGGTACACTAGCCAGCACCCACATAAAACACACCACAGAGTACTTGCAGGAACCATCAGCGAGTGCGGTGCACAGAGAAAGAGTTCTGCCTAGCCTGGGGTATGCCATACATCATATCAGTGGGTAAAGCATTCAGAGAGCATGCAAAGAGCACCAGAGAGTCTCAGTGAGAACAGTCAGTGTCTAGGAACGAGTTATGCTCTAGACACTGAGAATAGTACAACTACACATTTGGAGGGCTCACTAAAGATGGCGGCCGTCACTACATGTGCTCCGCGGAGCAAGAAGGAGTAAAAATGGCGACAGCAGCGTCATCCACGGCCCAGCAGCTAGCAGCCGTCCCAAAATGGCGACTCCCGCCAATCCTGGATCGCGCACGTGAAGCGTGCAAAGAGACTGTGAGAGAAATGTGGCGGGAGATGTGCAGGGGTTTGGCGCCAAACCCAGATTCCCTGCAAAAGGAGCGGAGCGGCGCGAAAGCCGGAAGCCCAACCACCTGTGCTGTGACTGGCCGACAGACAAGGCCACGTCACGCTGAGCGAAAGAGTGCCACTCCTCTTGTTTCCACCAGAGGGAGAGGGCACTGTGAGAGCCAATCAGAAGTGTCCACTCAGGAGAAGGGAGGGACAGGAAGTGAGAGCGAGGAACTTCACTTTAACCTGACTGTTGAAGAGCAAGGAGCTAACAAACTGAGCTGTTCAACCCCTGCGCAAAACATGTCAGAGCTGAGCATGACCACCTTCCAGTTTCCAGGAGGCTTCCTGGTGGTGGAGATCGACGGCCGAGATTACCTCCGGTGCCTGTGCATACACTGCAGGACACCCGGACCGGTCCCAAGCACGGAAGCACGATGCCCTCAATGTGGCACGTTCTACCTGTGGCCTACCGAGCCATGGCCAATGATCAGGACCCCTCGGGGTGCCTCTCCGGGAACTCTAACGGAGGTGGCGGACGAGGCTGCCCTAGTTCCCTGCATCACAGCTGAGGTGGGAACCAAGGCCCAGCCAACTACAAAGCCGAGATGCTCCTTCGGAGAAGAGCGTGACCGCAGTGGAGGTACCGGAGCGGGCCCGTTTCGTACCACTACCCACTGGCGGTGCGGCAAAAGACCCAGGTGACTCCCTAGCGGAGGATCCGAGCAAGTCGTCTTCGGAGGAAGAAGATGGCGTACCATCTTTGGCGATGTGCCTACCGGCGAACCACCCCAGCTGTAATAAAGATGGCGGTCCACTTACCAGAGAAAGGGAGCAGACGAGTCCGGACACCTCCCGACGGCGAGCGCTGGTGCGGCCTGAATCCCGTAGATGTCCCACGGCCGTGGTGACTCCCAGTGCGGCGGAGACGGGATCCGAGACGGCTCCGGAGGAACCAGAGATCATCAGCCGGCAGCAGAACGGTAAGGTGACACCCACACCCCCTTACTCCCGCCAGGCGAAGACGGAACCTGCAGAGGGCGAGAGAGAAAGGCTTGCGGCCTACCTGTCCATTCGCGATTCCGAGGAGACACCATCGCCCCTTCCGGTCCTCGACGCACTTCCGGTGCGAGACCACGGAGCGGATGGAGATTCCGCGGGCACCAGTGATGACGTCACTTCCGGTTCTGGCTGGCACGGAGGCCCAGCAGCGTTATTTGCAGCAAGAGGAGCAGCCATGGCAGCTGCGCTGGCCACACTGAAGGCCCAAGGCGTATCCCGAGGAGCACGAAGCACGCCGGAGAGGGCAAGTCGAAAGATGCCCAATGGTCGCGGCATTGCCCGACTGATAGACACTTTTACGGACATTGCCGATACCCCAGCCCCTGCCCCTAGCGCCATTGCCCCGGCCACTGCCCCTGCCCCATCACGAGTCATGACACCGGTACCTAACGGGTATAAATTAACTAAAAATCCCAATATACTCTAAAGATTGGAGGGATTGGGAACTAAGTGATGAAGGGTCTGATGGGGAGATACCGTATGCAAATGTTATTCATGTGTCTAACCCTGTACCATTTTCTCCTGTGTCTAGAGGGAGGACCCGAGGGTCCCATACCACTGCGGAAGAAGGGCCTGTGAGTAAGGTGGTACACAAGATGAACCCCACCATTTACACCAATGATACAAGAGGTAGACGCAGAGGCTCGCACTCTACTGAGGCGGCCACGTCAGGTGTGTCCTCACAGACGGAGTCAGAGGCAGGTACTTCCAGTGCAGTGTCAGGGTACAAGCATCATGACAAGTGGTGGGCACCTCTGTTTACAGGATACCACAAGGGTATGGACCGTACAAGGTTCCTGTTAATAAGGAACAACATAGTTGACCATTGGTGGGCTGCAGGTGCCTTTACCCCCCAGGAGGTGGCGGATGAGTTAGAGAATAGATGCCAGGAGATTGAGCAGAAGAACATCCTTCCTAAGGGGGCTGCAATATATTGTATGATGATGTTGCCCCAGAGGAGCCTGAGTTTTGGGTACTGCCAAGCAGGGCAGGTAACCGAAAACTTACCAAGCTGAGCCGAGCAGACACGGCCATAGTGGCCAGGTATAGACAATCTCATGGCTATGAGTTTCCCTATGTGCCTGAGCCTATAATGCAGGAGATTGAGGACCAGAGAGATAGCTGGCTCCGAGAGGCAGTGAAGGAGTACTTACGAACAAGGTTCGGTAAGGCGGGTTATCACAATGAGGATAAAATATGTGATGTGATCTGGGCCTGGAGCATTGGGAGAAGCATTTACATGCACAGTGTAGTGTATCGGCCGGAGTATGGGTTGGTACACCCATACTATGTAAAGGTAACGGATCATAATGGGCGGGAAGTAAGAAAGCCTGACCCGCGACATTATTATTAGTTGGTTCTTCATGTTGGGAGTAATCGTGTGTTTTTGTTATACGCCATCCGGGTGGATGGTCTGATGTGCAGACACTAACTATGAACTGTGTTTGTTTCCCAGATTGTTCATTTGCAGGATGGAGCTGCTAAAGTTAGGTCCAAGTGGGGACCATTGGATTCCACCTGAGGGAGAGTGAAGCCTTGGTTAGATTTTGGGATATATGTCTATCCTCCTACTGGTGTATGCCCTGCTTAGGGCATGCCGCCAGTAGTTATCATGGGTTTCCCCCACTTCAAGCCCTGGCCTGATTGGGGGAGGTAGGCCCCTGACTCTGTGTGAAAGGCAAGAGACACAGGGAAGGGGCCTGCTGACATCATGATGGGCAGGGCTGTCTCAATTTAGTTGCAGTTCCTGTGTGTTCTGTGGTCAGTTAGTCAGAGTCTGGTCTTGGAGTTGGAGGGTGACAGATGGAGGAGAAGCTCAGGCCAGACTGAGTAGAACTAATAAAACCCTAGTGTGGTGGACCAATGCCCCTCACCCTGCAGGGGGTGAGGGGAAAGCAAGCCTCACCCTGAGGGTCTACACCTTGGGGTGGAGGCTGGGAGTAGTGGAGCTCCAGAAAGCCCATCCTGAGGGGGTACAGCCTGGAGGATAAGGAGAAGAGGAAGAGACCCTGTACATTGTCTATTGCTGCTGCTGTGAGTTGTGGAGAGACCATTGTGCTAATAAAGAGACATTGCTGCTTTTAAAAGACTTGAGTGAGACTGAAATCTCTCGCCCTGAGACCAGGGCTCTCTGGAAGGATTTCACCCTACATCCTAAGGGCTTACAGAGATGGAGGTGCTGCACCGTTGCTAAAGATGAAGGCATTAACCCCAGAAGCCTGTCCCTGTTGTCCCCTATACCATCACGGGAGACTTAGGCCCTCCTGTTCCTCACAGGTACGCACCCCCATAAGACACGTAGCCAGCCCTCACTACACCCTTTGGGTCCAATCTGCGACCGTTGGGGGGAAACACGGGTTAAAATATATCTCGCCAACCAGTTTATAACACAAACTTGAGTACTCAGCTCCTGGTAAATCACCCAAGTTTACACATCGTCTGCACACAAACACCATCAACTTGTGCTGTGGTGGCTGTCAAAAGTCTGGTCTCTCTTCCTCTCTTAGATCCCCATCTTGACTGTATAATATTTAAATTCTAATTGGGGGTTTCTGGCCAGCGTGCGTGTCACGAACCACACTGTGTATTGGAAATGTTCTTGTATTTTTAGCTTTGTTTCGTCTGATTGTGTGGCAAGAAAGATCTCCCAAGTTTGAAAAAATGTCTCCACCTTCTTATCTCTATCTGTCGTTGCTTTTACCCAATCTAGTGTGAATAAACGAAAAAAATGTATTTCCATAACTTTAGTGATGGGGGGGGGGGGGGGGGAAGAGGAGGGGAGGAGGTGGGGCATTGTGCATCCATTGTTGTAGAATCTTTTCCTTGCTGCCATGGCTATAATTTGTATGAATGTACTTTTCCCAGTTTTGGTTCCTCCTTCCCTTAGTGTATCTGAGTTGGTAAAATTAAATATTGCATATTCTGAGTCTATACTGTATGTATGTCTGTGTATAGTGATTCTTTGCAGTATTTACCAATCTGTTACCAGAATTTTTAGATAACTGGACAATTCCACAAACAATGCAAAAGGCTAATTGTGCTTGAAATCTAAATTTAGGTGTAGTATATGTCCTATGTAAAATACTGTAGTGCATTTCTTGGTATATTGTGGATGGGATGATTTTTAGCGACCTTTCAAATTCACATAATATTTTCCATACATAGATTCGGGCAGTCTGTTAGCCAAGCTCCTATACCAGGTGTCCTATCATCAACATATAGTATTTTCTTCAAACACTGGTGGATGTTTGAAATTGAGGTTGTCCTAGATCTCGACATGTAAAAGAGATCATCAAGCTGACTGTTCCTATCTTCTGTTGAAAAATTGCTTAATAATTCTAGTGTATAATGTCTGGCTTGAAGGTACGCAAAACATTGTGTATTAGTGTATATTTATCTTTTAGTTCTTGGAACAAGTACATCATATTCTCTAGTTTATGTAGAAGCTGTCTTATACCAAGAATTCCCTTCTTTTCCCAGGCCAGAATTGGGTAGCTCACTTTCCCTTTCTGACATTTTTGATTTTTAATAAATGGTAGATATAGTGATTTGTCTCTTTGTAGGTGGAGTGCTTTCCTAGCTCTGTACCATGCTTTATACATGTTGAATAACAGCGGATTTTCTTTTATAGATATTGGGATATCTTTAGATGACATATGCAATAAATATATCAAATTTATATCCGGACTTAGTTGCTGATCAATTTCTTGTGTTGTCAAATAATTTGTGTGGTTAATCCAGTCCCTTGCATATATTAAAAGTGCAGCCAAATTGTATACTGTAAGTGAGGGAAGGTTTACACCTCCGTTTCTTTTGTGTTGATGTAGCTTTGCCATGCTTATTCTAGGTTTTTTATTCTTCCATATAAAAATCTGGAAAGATTTTGTTTTGAGTTTTTTCATCTTTATCTTTTATAATACATAGGAGCTTATGCAGAGAGGTAAGTTAAGTTAAATTTCGCCAGGTTAGAGGCAAAAATGTCCGCATTTAGACAGTTAGTGGCGAGAACTTGGCGGGCCAATTCAAATTCGCCAGACGTGTGGCGAGAAGCGTGATTTCGCCAATGCTAAAACACGCACGATTCCAGTAGCTCCGATGCGCATGTACGCGCCAATCGGAGCTACTAAATGGCGCGTTCGGGTGAAATTTTGCCCGCCAACAAAAGTTGGCCGTATTGTGGGCAAATACAGCGCGCCACTAAATGGCGAGTTTCACGGTAAGTGAAACTCGCCTAATTAACAATTTCATGCACACCGCGCTACCGGAGTACCCTGCATAGGACAAAATTAAATGCCAATCCTGCGGCAAATTTAAGCCTTTCTGGTACGTACCTCTCTGCATAAGCCCCATAGTTACATAGTACATGAGGTTGAAAAAAGACACAAGTTTAACCTATGCTAAATTTAGACAACAGATACTTTATCCTATATCTATACTTACACTGGCGACACACTTTATTCGAGCTCGGCTAGTCCCACGAATTCGGGTATACCCGGGTGTATTGAGGTTTGTGACTGTTTTCTGCCCGAGTGCATTGAGGTATTTTCCAGGCAGGGATTGAAGCATTTTATTCCCGCTGGCTGCAATACTGCACAGTATATATATATATATACTGCATTACAATTCATGAATTTATGCCATCTGGTAGACACACGAAGCATTGCAGCCTATTAAATCCTAATCATTATCATTTAACAGATCAGCCGCCTGTCAGCCAGGCATGAACCCAGGCTGGGAAGGCAAACGCAACGGGGCTTGTCAGAGGTGAGGAGCGGCGCATTCCAGGTATCTGCCAGGTACATACTGGGTATTTGCTCGAATAAAGTGTGTCGGTGCAGTACTTATTGATCCAGAGGAAGGCAAACAAAAAACCCCATTAAGGGGAAAAATTAATTCCTTCCTGACTCCAAGAATTGGCAATCGGATTAATCCCTAGATCAACATCCTTCCCATGTATACTTATTTGGTATATCCCTGTATACCTTTCCCATCTAAAAAGATGTCCAACCTTTTTTTGAACAAATCTATTGTATCTGCCATGACAGTCTCCATGGGTAATGAATTTCACATTTTAACTGCCCTTACTGTAAAGAACCCTTTTCTTTGTTGCTGGTGAAATTTCCTTTCCTCCAACCTTAAGGGATGGCCCCGAGTCCTTAGTACTGCCCGTGGGATAAATAGTTATTTGAAAGCTCTTTGTATTGTCCCCGAATGTATTTGTATATAGTTATCATATCCCCTCTTAGACGCCTCTTTTCTAATGTAAATAAATCTAATTTAGCTAGCCTCTCCTCATAAGTTAGATTGTCCATCCCCTTTATTAATTTGGTGTCTCTTCTCTGCACTCTCTCTAGTTCCATAATGTATTTTCTCAAGATTGGTGCCCAAAATTGTACTCCATATTCAAGGTGTGGTCTTACTAGTGCTTTGTAAAGGGGCATAATTATGTTTACTTCCCTTCCATTCATTGCCCGTTTGATGCAAGATAACATCTTGTTTGCCTTTGCAGCTACTGCATGACATTGGGCACTATTGCTAAGCCTGCAGTCTACAAGCACTCCTAAATCCTTCTCCATCAAGGATTCCCCCAATATATCTCCATTTAATTTGTAAGTCACCTTTTTATTCTTGCATCCCAAATGCATAACCTTACATTTATCTGTATTAAATCTCATTTGCCATTTACCTGCCCACGTTTCCAGTCTCTCCAAGTCCTTCTGAAGAGAAATTACATCCTGCTCTGATTCTATTACCTTACACAATTTATTATCATCAGCAAAGATGGAGACTTTGCTCTCTATCCCAACCTCAAGGTCATTAATAAACAAGTTAAAAAGCAGGGGTCCCAGTACCGATCCCTGAGGCACTCCACTCACGACTTTAGCCCAACCTGAAAAAGTTCCATTTATGACAACCCTCTGTTGTCTGTCCTTTAACCAGTTTTCAATCCAGGTGCATATATTATTAGAGTCCAATTTTCTTTATTTTGTACACCAACCTCTTGTGTGAAACCGTATCAAAAGCCTTTGCAAAATCTAAGTAGACCACATCAACTGCATTACCCTGGTCTAAATTCCTACTTACCTCCTCAAAGAAACAAATAAGGTTAGTTTGACAAGATCTATCCTTCATAAATCCATGCTGACTATTACTAATAATTTTGTTTTCCATTAGGTATTCCTGAATATTATCCCGTATTAAACCTTCAAGAAGTTTCCCCACTATTGAAGTCAGGCTTACAGGTCTGTAATTTCCTGGTTGTGATCTAGCTCTCTTTTTAAATATAGGCACCATACTGCTGCGGCCAAGTTTATTCGAGCATTTGCCCGTTCTTGGCCGCAGCAGTAGCCTGGCGCGCGCCCGAGTGTGACGGGCGCGCGCCGAAGCAGCGGAAGAGTGCCCTCCGATCGGGGCGCTCTCCCTACCGCTACCGGGTCCGCCGGGTCCCCCGGAACCCCCTGCCGCCGTCCCGCAGATCGCGGGACACCAGGGCTCCCTCGGGGAGCCCTGGACGCGCGTGCAGGGGGCGCAGGCTCCCGAAGACGCGTGACCGCGCGTCTATGACGCGCGGCACGCCGAGGGGCGGCCACTAGCAAGCCGGGAAATCTCCCGGCTTGCTGTACCGGCCACACTTTAATAAAGTGTGTCGGTAGTGTATCTGCTTTACGCCAATCTTGTGGTACTGAGCCTGTGGAAATGGAGTCATTGAATATTAAATATAATGGTTTTGCTATTACTGTGCTTAACTCCTTGAGAACTCTTGGATGTATGCCATCGGGGCCAGGTGCCTTATTTACTTAAATTTTTTCAAGTCACTTATGAACTTCTTCCTCAGTTAACCAATTGTTTATTAATATGGAGGTTGTGGCTTCCTCCTGCGGCACTACTATTGAACTTGATTCTTCCCTGGTAAACACAGAGGCAAAGAATTTGTTTAGTACCTCAGCTTTTTCCTTATCTCCAATAATCTGCCTACCCATCTCACACTGAAAGGGTCCTATATTTTCTTTTCTCGATTTTTTTTATTAAGGTACTTAAAGAACTTTGTAGGGTTGACCTTACTTTCTATTGCAATCCTTTTTTCATTATCCATTTTTGCTAATTTGATTGCCCTTTTGCAATTTTTGTTTCATTCCTTATAATACTGATACGATGTCTCCGTCCCTTCTGACTTAAAGAATCTAAACACCTTCCTCTTCTTGTCCATTTCCTCCCCTACCTGTTTATTTAGCCACATTGGTTTTGACTTATTTCTTTTATACTTATTACCAAAGGGTATACACTGATAAGTGTGCTTTTCTAACAATATTTTAAAGACTGCCCATTTATCTTCTACATTTTTCCCTGCAAAACATCATCTCATTGTATTACTACTAGATTAGACCTCAGTTTATTAATATCTGCCTTTCTAAAATTTAAGGTCTTTGTTGAACCCAAGAAATCTATTTTTTTGATAATTTATTTCAAATGAGACCATGCTATGATCACTGTTACCCAAATGTTCCAGGACTTGAATATTTGTTATTACTTCTACATTGTTTGATATGACCAAATCCAGTATTGCCCCTCTCCTGGTTGGTTCCTCAATAAGTTGGGTCATATAATTGTCTTTTAGCACCCCCAAAAACCTGTTTCCTTTTGTTGTAACGCTAATCTCATTGCCCCAGTCTGTCTGGATAATTAAAATCCCCCATTATGCAAACATGACCCAGTTTTGATGCCTTTTCCATTTGCAAAAGTATTTTAGCTTCCTCAATCTCACAGATATTTGGTGGTTTATAGCATATTCCCACAAACCTTTTCTTAATACTTTTACCTACACTTATAATTTCTATCCACAACGTCTCTACATTTTCATCATTCCCTTCAAAAACATCATCCCTTATATAATAGGTTTTAGATCCGGTTTAACATATAAACATACTCCACCTCCCCTTCTATTTATTCGATCCTTCCGAAAAAGGGAATAACCCTCTAAATTAACTGACCAGTCATGAGTTTTATCCCACCATGTTTCAGTAATGCCTATGATATCATACTGCTCCCTTGCAGCTATTAATTCAAGCTCCCCCATTTTATCTGTCAGGCTTCTTGCATTAGCAAGCATGCATTTAAGTTTTTTTTCAGCCTGTACTATTATCTTATCTGCTCCTTCCTTTCTGCGCCCACTTGGTTTAGTCTTTAGAAGTTTTCTAGTATTATCTGTATTTACTATGGGTGTCTCCATACCACCTTGTATCCTCCTCTATGCCATTTAGTTCATTATCTGTTTCATTCCCCTCCCCCCTCCATCCTAGTTTAAAATCTCCTCCAACCTTTTTAACATTCTCCCCCCTAGCACAGAAGATCCCTCTTCATTGAGGTGCAATCCATCCCTACCATAAAGATAGCACCTCAGAAAAGGAGTCCCAGTGCTCTAAAAACCCACACATCTCCTTCCTGCACAACTTTCTTAGCCATGCATTAACCTCCCTGATCTCTGACTGTCTCCCTGTGGTAGCGCATGGCACTGGTAGTATTTCAGAAAATACTACCTTGGAGGTCCTCCTATAATGATAGGAAGCATCTGTAATATATAAAGAATTTTAGGTAAAATTGTCATTTTTACAAGGTGGCATCTCCCCAGAAATGTTACATTCAGGTTTTGCCATTTTTGTAGTGTTCGTGTGATGTTTACTATCAACGGTTTTATATTGATACTGCATAGGTGTTGTATATTATTGGGAATAAGCACACCTAGAAATGTAAAAAAAAAATGTATTGCCAATTTGAAGGGGAAAGGCCCTCTCCATTCCATTTTTTGTTTGCTGTTAAGTACTAGTGCTTCTGATTTTTCATAGTTTATGGTTAAACCTGATATTTTGCTATACAGTATGTCTGTATTGCTTCTATAATGGCTGGCATTGCCTTTTAGGGGGTTGAGATGAAGAGGATCATATCATCTGCAAAAGCTGCAATTTTTAGCTCCTTGGCTCCTATTTGATACCTTTTTGAAATTCCACATATTTTTTAGGTGTCTAATCAAAGGATCTAATGCTATATCGAATAACATTGGGGACAAGGGGAAACCATGTCTTGTTCCTCGTTGCAAAACAAGAGTCACAGTTTAGTGCATTTGCTGTGATAAAGGCTCTAGGTGAGTGTCACGAGAGAACAGACAATATATCTAATAACCGGGCCAGATTGAACAAGACTAGGATATAGTAAACTGAATTAGTTTATTTCCTATGAGCAGAACAGACAATACATCAAGCAAATAACATTACAGAAATATTTACACTTACTGTGGTTGGACAAGGAGATATTCCGCCGAATAGCAGCTCCTTAGTTGTTATAGGTCACAACAAGCACGACAAGCCCAGGAATAAGGGGTACAAGCAACTATATAGATGCAGGCCTCCCATTCCTAACATGGCAGTTCAGTTATTGGTGAAAAATTATCTTGTCCCAATCACAGGTTGCCAGGTAACGTGAGAAGCCGGGTTTACCCAGCCCCTCATTAATACAACCCTCCCCTGTAGCTACTTGGCCAGCCCATTTATAAAAAACTATGACATGATGCCTTCGTTGCCATCCTGTCTAGCAAAAATGCTTATTGGGCAGGGGTTTTTCATGTAGGATGTTACGTTTGACAGGTCACAATGGTTAGTACCCATCTGTGAGATCTGGCTGCATAGGCAATGAGGCAAGTCACCTCCATTGATGTACACGTTTTTTCTCACCTCTGAGGAACTTCTCCACAACAAAGCCTTTCAAGTAGCCTCCTTTGATTGTACAATTACATATCAAAGCGGCCATTTGGCAAGCTTCCAAACCTATCCAAAGTTATAGTAAAAACAGCGATAACTCATAACTATATTTCCCATATATTAAATCAGATTAACAATATGTATGCAACCTGGTTCGTTGCATAGGAAAGCATATCCACATTTCAGCCTTGTAGCACAAACACATACAGAGATAATGTTCTAATGGGTTTACATTATGACAACTACACAGTTAACCCCTCTCTCCATGTTAATACATAACATAGCAATTAATTCTGCTGAAGTGGGGGAATGCAGATCAACAGATCACATTAACCCCTCATATCCATATCATGATAACAGGATATATACAATAACACACAGTACTGCTGGGGAAATACATCTACTGTAAGACCTGGGACAACTTGGCTGAAGCGGGGAAATGCAGATCCACATATACACATATACACAATATGGTTAACCCTTTCCCTCCCGACATGATTTATACACACATAGTAATATAAGACAGACTGCTGGGGAAAATACATCTAAGACCTGGGGCCATTCTGCTGAAGCAGGGGGATGCAGATCAACATATACACAGATCCCATTAACCCCTCATACCCCGATCATGACAGTGAGTCATAGATTGTTTTCATTAGTGATATACATCTTCCCCCAAAGTTTTGTGCTTGGAGTATCCTGGCAATATGTCTATCTTAATTTTATCAAATGCCTTTTCGGCATCTAGGTTTACTATTAAATGGTTCCCATTGGATTGCCCTGAGGCTACCAGTGCCGCCACTGCAGATCTTACACTTGTGACTGACTGTCTCCCAGGAACAAAGCCTGTTTGTTCAGGGGATATTATGTTAAGGACTTTACATTCATATGTGAACTGTGCAACCATAACTGTTACTTGTGTTATACTTAAAGAATGCTGTAATACTGTATATTTATTCCCCTCCCCTTCCCTCCCTCTTTTGTTCTGTTCCTATTCCTACAATGCTTGAAAAATTACAATGAAAACTGAGAATAAAAATAAGAAAAAGTAAGTAGAGACAATGGTCAGATTAGGTGTGTGGAAATGATACATACAGTATCTTACATCAAGTGATACATATCCATATTATTTTTTGCTGAGTTATGGTAAAGAATCCTGGGAAATGAAGGTGTTGAGCAATATATGTCTCTTTTTGCATCACACTTGTGATTAGCAGAAGGCCTTCTCATTTTTCCATAAAAAATGACATCCTATGATGGGTTCATGCAATCTAGTAGGACATTTGTTTTTTTAGTGCAATAATAAAGCACAAGGGAAATAACTTATATGTCTACGTTCTAATTAACATGATCTATTAATTACTTTTGTAGTAAATACTCTGAAAACTGCAGTGAATACGATGGAATATGAGGCACAGTGATGTTTCTAACAAATGGCTTACTTCACGGGATGTGATTATTAATAAACATGAAGACATAAATTAATGATATAACTCACAGGTCTCAGAGCTCAAATGAATTATTTAGTCACTACTCATAACTCCTAATTAATAAACGCTAATATGCTTCCTATGCTTCCACATTTTTTAAATATTGCTTCTGTAAAACGAACTGCAAGTGAAGTAATTTTTTTTATTAATTTACATTAATTACATGTATGTGCAATTAGATATTTACCGGAAAAGATTAATAATTGATTTGTGTGGTCCGACAGTAGAAAATGATCTCTTTCCACATAACAAGATGTGCAAGGGTTTCTACAAAACACAAATATGGTTCCATTAACATTGGCACCCAGGAGTATTTGTTCCATTGCCTGTCACATGGAAGTTCTGCCCTGTATATGCTACCTAAATTGCCCTACTATCTTGTAAACAATTTCTTCAAAGTACAGGTGTCCTCTAGGACAGCGGTACAAAGTAGAGCTCTAGTCATAAGTTCATAAGGCAATTCTCCATTTAATGTGACCGCCAAAAACAATGGAAAGACAATGTTTCAGGTCCCATATGGACCTTTAATCATTGACCTGATGAAAGGTCCATATTGGACCTGAAACGTTGTCTTTCCACTGTTCTTGCTGTTACAATAAATGAGGACTTGCATTGTGAACTTGTGAGTAGAGCTCTACTTTGTGCCGCTGTCCTAGAGGACATCTGTACGTTGAAGACATTTTTGTTTATGTTGTGTTGGCTGCACAAGCAGGATTTTCCTGGCCTGAAACTGTTTACCCGCACTTTGGAACGGTCCTACTATCTTGTAGATTTTTTGGGTGCCAAAGTACAGATGCAAAGGATTGTGCTTACACATTTGACTCTATATCTCCCTGATGTGATTGGGCCACTTCATAAAATCTACAGTAACTGTTTGCCTAAGGCAGTGGATCTCAATTCCAGTCCTCAAGACCCCCAACAGGTCAGGTTTTAAGGATATCCCTGCTTCAGCACAGGTGCCTCAATCCGTGGCTTAGTCAAAGACTGAGCCACCTGCGCTGAAGCAGGGACTGATTGAGCCGCCTGTGCTGAAGCAGGGATATCCTGAAACCTGACCTGTTGGTGGGGGGGGGGGGGGTCTTGAGGACTGGAGTTGAGAACCACTGGCCTAAGGCATTAGTCCAACTTGCTTTAACGGCAATAAGAAACAAGAACAAATTGAGTTTAAAATATATGCCTAATTTTAGACCTTTTTTACACTTCAAAATTAAGCTTACTTGTGCTGCAACTTCAGACCAGTTTTTAAATAGCCCAATTGTTTTTTATAGAAAGCTTTTTGTAAAGGTTAGTGTAGTGCAGCACTTGAGTATTTGCAGCCTTGCTAGAAGCGCTCGAAGAACATTGATTCAGCTACAAGGTATAAATAATATCTGGTCATACATTATTCAGCTTGGTAATGCCTCCTAGAGTCGTATTAGGAATACCTGGGACCAAAAAAACCCGTTCCTTTATTGTAGATTGACATATACATTGAAACAAAGCATCATATAAAGAAAACATATGTTTACATCATATACATGGAAAGCCATACAGTACAACATTTTGACTCCAACTCTTTAGATTATCGGTCAGATCTATGAGGCATGGTTTCTTACATACTTTCTCGTATTTTCTCTTTATAGAAGATTATAAAATAAAAAGGTAAATAAAATAAACCAACCCAAACAGCGATCACATCTGATCAAATTAAACATACTAACAGTTAAACAAAAATGTAAACAAAACAATGATGGCCTCTAAGGGGTTCTACCGATGTGTGTGCTGAGTTACCTGTGGCTCACAGGAGGGCTGAGCCTCCGCTGCTGGAAGCCTGGGGAGTGCCTAATCCGTCAGGAGCAAACGCTTCCACCTGTAGCGGGATCCTACTATGTGGGATGACCCTGTTACAGGACCCAAATAACAATATACACGTAGGGATAGATAACAGTTTTACTGTAGGCAACCAAACAGAATAACAGTACCACACCAATGTAGGCCTCGCACAGCCATTTCCCCCCACAGTGCCCATCAACGCAACTCTCACACCCTGATGTAATGTCCCCTCAAAGTACTGAGGTGCTCCAGGGCACCTAACCTCCCTGGTGTCCACAAAAGCTAAACCACCCAAATGTGTGAGAGGGCTGCCCACTGGAACTGAAGGTGTACAGTTGGTGCACTTGGTGAGGTGAGGTACCTGCTGGATGCTCCAACACCTGGTAGCGCTGATACGGTAAGGTAGGATCCCACCCACTGTCCTTCACCCGGGAATTGAACCAGGCTCAGTGCCAGTCAGTGTCTTTACTCCTTCTCGCCTCTTCTGCTCAAATTGAGCACACGCCGAACATTTTCTCAGCAAAATCACCGCTGGCACACTTCACTACATCAAAATCATCATAAAAAGTCCTTATTGAAAAACATCTATTGCCAGAGGCTCTAACCATGCTAGTTACAGATCCTGTGCACAACTCTTATTTAATGGCATTTCCGTCTAAAAAGATATACATTGGCAATATCGATAATATGGGCTGTGCAACACACAAAAATATTGTTTCTCCAAGACTCTACTCAGAAAAAAATCATGTATACAGTATCTTGGCATTTAAAACGTCTCCAGACACAAATGATATACAGTATTAATGAAAATCCTCCTTTCAAGTAAAAAGCCTTTGCTGTTAAAAGGCACAGATTTTCTTAAGCTTTTTCTCTTTTTACTAGGTCATGCAAAGAACGCTTACCATCTAATTACTAGAAGGCTTATTCTGCCTTGTAACATATTACCATTCAGAAAAAAACACATTAGACGTTGGAAAGCAATACACTATCACATTGGTAAGAAATAAGAAAGAAACAGTGAAGCTCCTGGATAAGTTATATGAAAATACATCAAATTAAAAAAAAAAATAGCAACCTGCACATGCAGCTCTGAAGCAATTAGTGGCCTTTAAAAACGTCATGTCTACTCTTAATTTTCCAACTATCCCTTTTGCCCCTTCTAAGCCTTTTCACACATCAAAAGCTAATGAGGTTGAGACGTGTGACCAACTGGAGGCGTCCTTTATCTTAGTCTTTTCATGTTGCCCGGGCCACTGACAGATTTCCACTGTATCATCTGCAGCTGTCAGCTCAACATTATGCATTACCCAATTACTTAAGCCACCTGTACCACTATAATATCAAAAGCAGAAAGGGCTCTTATAGCTTTTAAATAACCTTTTTCATAGATGGGATTAAGTCCTTTGCGGGGGCGATGCTCATGGAGCAAAAAGAGGTTAAGCAATTAAAAAGCAAAACACGGAGCTTACAATTTCAAAGACTCGGAGAAAGTTCTAAATGTGTTTTTTTTTTTCAACTTCAATTTTATTGGTTTTTGCATACATGGCAAAGCAATACGTTATCCATTTTGTCATATTTTTAACTTCTAGAATTCTGCCCTTACAACATCACTTAATGCATAACTCTAAAGACAGACAACATTTAACTCAGGACAAAGGGGAGGGGAGGGGAGGGAGGGGGGGGCGAGTCAGAGGCATCACCTATCCCAGAACCGCTCGTCCTGTTTTCGATCTGTCGTCTATTTTAGTTACTGGTAAGGAGGGGGGATGGAGGGGGCCTTTTTTGGCATAAATCCGCGGCCTTTTCTGCACCTTGGTTTCTACTGCTCTCCCTGTCGTGTGTCATCAAAGGAGAACTCACCTGTTTCTGTCAATGCCATATGGTAGCAGAGCTCACTCCCGGAATATCTGTCTGCGCCAACCAGGGCAGCCAGACCTTTTGGAAATTTGAACCAGTGTCATTAACCAAACTCGTTAACTTTTCCATCTGGCAAACAAACCAAATTTTGTTTCTGATTTTTTCATTGGATGGAATTGTGTTTTGGTTCCATAATGCTGCGATCTCGCTCCTCATTGCGGTTGCAAAATGTGCAATTAATTTGTTTCCCGCTTTAGAGACGTCCTGCGTCGGTTTGTTAAGTAGGAACAGCCACGGGTCAGATTTAAATTCGAGGCCCAAAATCCTCTGTAACCAATCTTTGATCTGTACCCATAAGGGTGCTATATGGGGACAAGACCACAGCATGTGCAACAGGTCTCCGACCCCCCCCGCACTGTTTGGGGCATTGTGGGGAGGAACCCGGGACAAATTTGGCTAATTTGACTGGAGTGAGGTACCACCTCATTAATACCTTATATGAGTTCTCCTATAATGTTGTGCAAATGGAGCTTCTTGCTGCTGCCTTAAAGATTTCAGTCCATTTATCGCCCTCTAAAGTCTCCCCTATGTCAGATTCCCATTGGGTCATGAAGCAGAGTTTCCGTGCGTTGTCGTCTACTGAATCGATCACCTCCTTGTATAGTTCTGAAATTAGTCCCCGTATGAACCTCGCACACAGAGATTTTCAAAATTTGTTAGTGGTGGCCGTGTTGTGTGTTTTGTATAAAATGCCCGAACCTGGAGGTACCTAAAAAATTCTGTGTTGGGAATGTCTTTTTCTGACTTAATAAGCTCAAATGTTTTTATAGTGCTTCTGTCCTCCAGGTCTTTCAGTCTAATAATCCCCCGTTTTTTTCCACATTTCGAAACTCTTGTTGTCTCGCCCTGGTGCAAAATCTGGGTTACTGTACAGTGGGGTCATCAATGAGTACTTTGAAGTCAATGAGCACCTAAATTTAGTGGCCTCCCAGACTGATAGCGAGTTGCGTACTGAGCTAAGCGGGTTGTGTAATGTTTTTAACCTACATTTAGGGTACCAAATTAAGTTATGTAATTCTAATGGGGCACACATTTCTCTTTCTAAAGCCACCCATCTTCTCATTTGTGGCTCTGCATGCCATTGTATAATTTGACCTAATTGGGCCGCTTTATAGTATGCCATCAAGCAAGGTACCGCTAGGCCACCTGATTCTCTAGGTCTTTGCATAATTTGCGCTTTTATCCGTGGTTTTTTGTTATTCCAAATGAACTTGGAGATCTGAGCTTGCATGGATAGTATATCTAATGTCACCACGGGTATTGGCAGAGTCTGAAACAAATATAATAACCGGGGTAGAAGGTAGAAGGTAGAAGGTTCATCTTGACGCTGTAGATTCTTCCAATCCATGAGATTCTATACGAGGACCATTCCCTCAATTCTCCTCTCAGGGACTGCAAGAGTCTGGGGTAGTTTGCCTGATATAGTAACTTAATGTTTTTCGTGATATTTACACCTAGATATTTTATGGCGTTGGGCTGCCACTTAAAGTTGAAATTAATTTCTAATAATTTTTCTGTTATTTTTGGAATATTTAAACTGAGGGCTTTGGATTTGGACTGGTTGATTTTGAAACCAGAAAGTCCATTAAATTTGTCGAAGAGACTGAACAGGTTGGGTAACGCGGTGAGAGGCCTTGACAAGGTCAAGATGACATCATCCGCATATAGTGCAACTTTAGGCATTTGTGATTTTATTTGGATTCCAGAGATGTCTTTATTGCTTCTGATCTGTGCTGCTAGTGGTTCCATGCATAGGGCCAACAGCAGGGCGAAAGCGGGCAGCCCTGCCTTGTACCACTCTTAATCTTAAACAGCTCCGACAGGACTCTCGCTGTTGGTTGTGTGTATAACGCTTTGATTGCCCTTAGAATTTTACCCTCCAGACCAAATGCTCGCAGAGTGGCCTCTAAATATGGCAAGTCTATTGTGTCAGAGGCCTTTTCAGCATCTAAACTCAACACTATCCCCATTATCTTGTTGGTGTTGATATAGTCAATTATATCTATAACCCTTCTGGTGTTATCAGCCGCCTGTTTCCCTCTAATGAAACCAACTTGATCGGGGTGAATTAGCCTCGGCAGAATAGCCCTCAGTCTATTGGCTAACAATTTGGAGTATATTTTTATGTCCGAATTGATTAGGGAGATCGGCCTATAGCTTTGACAATTTGTTGGATCCTTTTCTTTTTTGTGAATTAGAGAAATTGACGCCTGGAGCATCTGGTCTGGGAAAGGCTCTCCGGCTAAGACTGCATTGAACATCCTCAGCATGTGCGGAGCCAGAACCCTGATGAATTTCTTATAATATAAGTTGGAAAATCCGTCGGGGCCTGGAGTCTTGGAGGCCTTCAGATTGTGTATCACCTCTTTTAGCTCCTCCAGGGTAAAATCTGTCTGGAGTGCCTCGCTCTCCCCCCTGTCCAGTTCGGCAAAGTCGAGTCTGCTAGGAAATTCGAAAGGGTGTTACTCGTTTTGACACTGTGATTTACCGTCTCCCCATTATATAAGTTTTCATAGAATGTCTTAAACTCTGCCACTATGCATTTGGGGTTAGAGGTCAGATCACCTTTCTGGGTTCGAATTGCATGTATGTTATAATTTGGCTGCCTATTTCGAATCTTGTTGGCTAGCATGGTATCTGGCTTGTTCGCCATTTCAAAAAATTTCCTCTTAGTCCAACTCAGCGTCTTTTTGGCCTGGGAGGTGAGGAGCAGGTTGAGTTCAACTCTTATGTCCTTTAACTCCTGTATAATTTCTTCTCTACCTGAACTGCTATGTAGTATAGAGAGCTCATGTAACTTTGTTCTCAACTGGGTTAATTTAGCTTCCCTCTTTCTTTTCCTATTTGCCGCTATGCTGATTAATGTCCCTCTCATTGTGGCCTTATGAGCCTCCCACAAGTGGAGTGCGATTCCACACTGCCTGTATTTGTTTCGAAAAATTGTGCTACTTCCTCCTGGATGTATTGAGCCAGTTCAGGGATCTTGATAATGGATTCGTTAAGTCTTCAGTTTGCACCCGGGCTAGCCAATCTAATCTGTGTACACCCCAGCTCTACGGGGGCGTGATCCGACCATGAAATATCATGGATCTTAGTATATGTGACCTGTGGGACCATTCTGTTGGACACAAAGAGGTAATCAATCCTACTGTAGCTGTCGTAGGGGTGTGAATAGAATGTGTAACCCCTCTCTCCTGGGTGTTGCTCTCTCCAAACATCAACTAGATTCCTATCTCTGAGACCTTTTACTAGGGCTGTTGTGCTTACACATTTTCCTCTACTCTTTGGGGTTGATCTGTCTAACGATGGGTCGATACTTTTGTTAAAATCCCCTGCTAAAATTATACCTTACCTTCTGCCAATTTTCCTAGTTTTGAGAAGAATGACGTAAAAAACTGGGGGTCATTTTCACAGGGAGCATACACATTTGCTAGAGTTATTCCGCCCTACCAGGATAAGAAATCTACCTTTCGGGTCTCTTTTTATTCTCTCCATCTGGAATGGCAGTTTATTATCAATCAGTATGGCAACCCCACGTTTCTTAACCTTCGCGGATGCCAAATAAAATTGCCTGCAGTTTTTGTCTGGGTACTTTGGACTACTTTTAATGCTGAAGTGCGTTTCTTGCAGGAACATTTTGTGACAGAAATGTTACAGCCATTTGTGTATGGTGTGTGTGCTTCCGCAATTTTCACTCACCCTTTGTTTGTCTAATTTTCGCTGTCGGTTGAGCCTCCCTTTCAAGTCTCTCCGATTTTGTTGGTGCGTACAGTACCTCTTTCGCCTTTCTGAGGGGGGATATGGGAGGGGGGAGGGAACACACAATGGGGAAGATTGGGTAAGACATACATTGAAAACATTTGAGTCAGTGCCGTTTTTAGGCCATTCCGGCCTAGGCATCGGTGCCCTGGGGTTACTTGGGCGCCCTAGGCACCATCGTCTCGGGGACCTCGGGCATGCGTCATCTGCTGACCCATGATCCCCTGAGACTTGGGCAGTTGAATGGGCTGCGCCCATTCCCCTGCTTAGCCAGCACATGCCTACGGATGGAGGAGCAGTGCCCCTGCCCCTCCTCCAACGCGTTAATATTTCTAATCCGTTAACTAATTATACAACATTTTCTGTATTTGGTGAACATTTTTATTACTCCCTGCTAGCCACTGGAGTTTGATAACCGGTAACCTTTTACTAACATTTTTAAAGTTAACCTTTAACTTTATTGTGGCCTGTATCCGCTGATCTGCTGTAGGTAGCCTTCTTTTCCCCTGATCTCCATTATCTTTGCCTGAGGTTTTCCTCGTCTATCGTGTATCGCCTCCTCATCCTCATGTGTACTTTGTGACCCACTCTTACTCTTTTAGTCCAATACCTACTATCTCTGTATGACCCCCATGTCTCTCTACATAATCTGTCTGCTAACCCCCTCTACTCCTCTATCTTTTCACTTTCTGTTCTGTGACCCTGTGTGCTGCATGGCCTCGTTTTCCCCTGTCTCCTAGTACTGTGTCAATCTCCTGAGGAAAGGTGTCACCCCCTCTTGCGTCCGGTGATTCTTCCTCCTCCCTGAGAATTCACACAGTTAACCTCCACTGCAGTGTCCTGACCCTCTCGTGACCAGATCTCCTGGTGGCGGAATACGCGTGCCCCCGCCGGTGATCCCTCAGTCTCGGCTTGACAGTCCAGGCACTGGGGACTCTCCTGGGTAACTCTGTGTCTCTCCACTGCTTGTTTCCGGAAACGCTCCCTTCTCCGAGTCGCGGTCGCTCTTACGTCATCGAGGGCGGACTCTTTCTAGGCTCGTCTATTTCGCGCCTTTTTCCCCGGTGGCCATTTTGGATCGCGCGCCTTTTCTGTCTTCTTCTCCGTTGGGGATCAGATCGCCATGCTGGACCGCCATTTTTTCCGTCTGTCCTTCGCTCCCTTTCTGCCATACAGTTACCTCGTGGGGGTCTACGTGACTGCGGAGTTTAGATCTCGGAGCTCAGGTTTCTATTTATTCCACGGGGCCGGCCTGCATCTCAGAGGTATTGCCATTTTAACTGTTTTCTGAACGTTTTATATTTTGAGGACTGGCCCCTTAAGGCATAAGTGGCTTCATGTTGCCATTTACTCCCCCGCTTTGCCTCTTCTCTTGTCCGCCGCACTGCTCACAGTTCTCCAGCTCGTTGTAGGGGACAGACGTTCTTCTTCAGCTGCTGGGTGAGTTAAACTCTCATTTATTCCGAGTTTCTTCAGGAACTCTCCGCTTTCTGTGAGGTGTTTAAGAATAACGGAGCGCCCATTTTTCAGGACCATTAACCTGAAGGGGAAAGTCCATTTGTACCTGGTCCCCTTGTCTCTCAGGAGTTTTGTGACCGGCTGTAGGGTCCTTCTTTTGCTGAGGGTGGTGGGGGAGATATCCTGATAGACTTGCATCTGCACGCCCTCAAAGCTCACCCCGGGAGAGGTTCGGGTGATCCTGCAGAGATCTTCCTTCACTTTATAATAGTGGAGACACAGGATTACATCTCTCGGCGGGTTATTGGGAAGGGGAAATGCGCGACGGGAAAGGAGATGGCGGCTTAAGTTGAGAGCTCCACCAATCCCCAGCACAAAATAGCATAAAAAACGAATAAAGTGAACAGAGAAAATCCCCACGACAGAAGTCAGGACTAGGGGTACACCCGACGATGAATACAAGACTTCAGAATAAGAAGCTAACCCTTGTCTTAAGATCATACTTCTCCAACATCGAATCAGCGCGGGAAACAGGGGAAGCAGAAATGTCCGACACAGACTCCTTATGTGATCTAGGGGGAAACCCCGAGGAGCAGGCTGTAGTCAAAAAGGACATTACTAGGCTGCTCACGGAACTGAAATCATTTTTTCATGGAGAAATAGAAAATCTCCGTAAAGACATGGATGGCACAATTAAAAGCCAGAAAGCCTCCGACAAACACCTGAAACAGCTGGAGAAAAGAGTGGAAGATCTAGAAGACAAGCAGGAGGACAGGGAGAATAGAGATAGACGAAATAATTTGAGAATACGGGGGATCCCAGAGGAGGTACAAGATGTGGAAGAGCTCCTAAACAGATGGATGACCTCGCTGCTCCCTGGGAAACCCGAGGCTGGGCTGGCAATGGACAGGCGTTATAGGGCCCTCAGAGCAAGACCCGTTCTAAATGTGTTTTATATCAAGAAGAGCTAAATATGCTGTAAGTATTATGGACACATAATCCATTTTTGGTGCAATACAAACCTTCACATTTAAAGGCCGTTCTAAAACTTTCTGCTCTAGCGTTAGCAAATAAAATATTTCCTTCAATGTATTATTTTAAAAGAGCACAGAACACTAATTGTAATATTTTTTTAAAATGCACAACTTGTATAGTCAAAATTAAAGAGACCAAAAGTATTATGCTTGATATTAAAATATATTGTCGCTACTGAACGCCTTTATAGCTATATCCAGGTGGTCACACCACCCCATATACTGTATCTTTTACTTCCACAGACAAAAATGCCAATTATGGGTGCAAAATACTGTGACCATGTGATTTTATTCACAGTCATGAATAAATTAAGAGGACCTTGCCAGCACCATGTGTGTACTGTATATGCAAAATTCCTAATACAGTCAAACATCCTCCCTCAGCCATACCCATACAAGGTTTTATCACACCTTTTCTCCCATTCACCTGAAAGGGAGTAAAGTTGTGCTAAAGCTTTGCACCCTTTTGTGGATTTAAGTCTTGGTGGGCAAATCCAAATTAAATAACCAGCATTCAACAAGAGCACACCACCAACAGCAAGTATTGGCTCTGTATTTTCCGCCATGAAAGGATAGCATCCATCTCTGGGGTAGATCCTCAGAAGTCCATTAAAGTCTTATCGTTACGTTATCACCATTTTACGTATTGATATCCATAATGCGTATCCCTGAAGGGGATTTGCGTTACAACACTCTCGCGTTAATGCCAAAAATATTGCATCAATACATTTTAATATACATTTGACTTGCTCTATGCACATCATATGTTAATGAGCCATTTACCTAGGACTGGGGATCCTCAAACCTCCATTAAGGTTAGAGCATGAAAATAGCGCAACCCTTATTTATTGAGAAGTATTCTGTTATTTTCTGCTTTATAGTGCTCTCTACTTCAGGCGAATTCAGTAGAGAGTCATTTAATTTCCAATTATATCTCGTATTTTTACCAAAGGGGAGAGAGAGCACTAGATCAATAGGGGCATGATCTGACATAAGATATTGAGCCAATATTTGACTAGGATGATGCCTGGAGAATATCCTTGATACCCAGAAAATAATCAATCCTAGAGTAGGTCTGATGAGGTATTGAGAAGAATGAATAGTCCCACTGTCCTTGATGCTGTGCCCTCCATATATTTATCTGAAAGGGAGAAGTCTTTCAGAAAATCTTTAAATTTCTTGGCGTTAGATATGGTTGATCGAGGAGGTTCAATGCCCTGGATATTTGATCTTTCTTGGTCCGGGGTACTCATTGTGTTCAAATCTCCTGCCAAAATAATGGAGAAAGGCGATTGCTTACTTACTATCTCTGGAATCTCCCTGAGGAAAGGTACCTGTCCTTCATTTGGTACATAGACGTTAATCAGAGACACTTGTACTCCCGACAAGGATCCCTGTAATATTAAATATCTACCTTCTGGGTCCAATATCGTTTTTTCAGGGGTGAATGGTATATTATTCTTTATTAAGGTAGCCACTCCTCTTTTTTTTTAGTTTTACAGGAGGCATGTAATGCTTGTGGGTATGTTTTGCTAAAAGTATTTGGAGGGGAGTTAGTATTAAAATGCGTCTCTGGCAGGAACAAAATGTCTTTAAGTTTATTTAGTTCCTGCAGGACCAGTCTTCTTTTGCCTACTGAGTTTAAACCTTTGACATTCATCGAGATTAATTTTAATGATGTTGTACTGGCCATGGTTGCTTATTTATCAGAGAAAGGAGTATATCAGCCACTTTCCCAAGGTGGCTGTTCTTAGCTTTTGTTTTTGTTTTGTGACAGAGTGGAGATCTTCTCTTATATTTCGGAGCCTTAGACCAAAGGTAAGCCCATGCGGGATAGGGGAATGGGCGGGACGAGGGGGTCTCCGATTGAGTCTCCATTGAGACTCCAGTTGAGTCTACGATCACACTATGGGAAGCCCATAAGGCATCAATTAGAGGAGCCCTCATTTCAATAGCGTCATACCAGAAAAAAATAAAATAAAAAATATATAAGGAACTCTCTGAAAAAATTAATTTATTGGAACAGGAACATAAAAACAAACCTTCTAAAAAAACTTTCTAAACTCTTAGATAAAACAAGGAATGAATTAAAACAGGTTCAACTAGAAGAGGTAGAGCGGGCTCTTAGATGGACTAATCAAAGGTATTACGATAAGGGAAACAAGGCTGACCGGCTATTGGCCAATAAATTAAGAGGTCTAAGGGTTAAATCCCAAATCCCTATAATTCGAACTAAAGCAGGTCACAAGACATTTAACGAGAAAGAAATTGCCTAAGAATTCACAGAATACTATACCAATCTGTACAATTTAAACTCCCCCCCAAAATACACAGCCTGAGTTGAGAAATGTAATCTCCCTGTACTTTCAGAAGAAACCTCTCACAAACTCAATGAGAAGATATCATTAGAGGAACTCTAAGAGGTAATTAAACAACTAAAAATAAACAAACCACCAGGTCCAGATTTATAGGAAGTTTAAGACGGTGCTCTCCCTGTATTTGATAGATGTTTTCAATTCATTTATGGAAGGAAAGGAGGTCCCATCCTCTATGTCCATGGCCAACCTAGCAATTATACATAAGGAGGGAAGAGACCCACTGCAATGTGGTACTTACAGGCCGATTTCCCTTCTCAATTCAGACTTAAAATGTATAGTAAAATTCTAGCAATAGATTGAATCCGATTTTACCGAGCTTGATTCATAAAGATCAGGTTGGGTTTATTTCAGAAAGACAAGCTTTGAATAATACTTGAAAAATTATTAATATTATCGACCATGTGCACTTCACAGGAGTAAAAGCCATCCTTCTAAGTCTGGATGCAGAAAAAGCATTTGACCGAATAAAGTGGGCCTTTCTAGATCAAACGATGATAAAATTTGGCTTTAAGGACCCATATTTAGAGGATGTTAGAGCTCTATATACAGTAAGAGACCAACTGCATATGTAAAGCTTCCAGGAGGAGACTCTAATTCCATAAAAATTAAGAATGGTACGAGACAGGGTTGCCCTTTATCCTCGCTTCTTTTCGCACTGTCGATCAAACCCCTCGCAGCAACAATTAGAAACGACATAAATATAAAAGGGATCGAAATTGCTGAAAATGAATACATTTCCTTATTCGCGGATGATGTAATCCTAACTCTAGTCTCTCCTCTGACATCCCTCCCAAACCTACAGTACCATCTCAACTAGATAAATTTGGTAGGATCTCTGGGTATAAAATCAATAACAACAAGACAGAGGCCTTGAATTTGTCTCTTCCAGCTCCAGAAGTAAAACAACTCCAAGCAAATTTCAATTATAAATGGAGCTCCTCAGACATTATCTAGGAGTCAAAATAATGAATTCCTATGAATCTTTTAAAAAAAGTAATTTCCCTCCCCTTTTTTCAAAAATTATAAAGGACCTACAGAGTTGGAATAAATACCAAATATCTTGGCTAGGAAGAATAGCTTCAGTTAAGATGAATGTTCTTCCAAGGCTTCTGTATTTCTTTCAAACTCTACCAATTTGTGTCCCTATTTCAGATCTCAAAAATATTCAAAGCAGGATTTTCCAATTCATTTGGAAGACTAAGAAGCCAAGGGTGGCAAGATCGATAATGTTGGCCTCCAATGAGTGCGGAGTCTGGGAGTACCAGATATCATGAAATATTTGTATTTAGCGCACCTAAAACAATCAGTAGTCTGGAATAACAATCCGGTGTCTTGTTGCTGTTTGGAAATTGAGTCCTCGTATGTTTCTCCCCACGATACTTTGGTCCCGGGACAGAGGAAAGATGGTCTCAGGCAAGACTACCCTAGGAGCAATGAAGTGTACATGGAAGATATGGTAAAGGAATAGAAGATTGGACTCCTATGCAATGCTCACAGGGAATGTCCATGTATCAATTTTAACCATTCAATTGTCTTTCCATAAACACACAGCGTAGTTAGGTCGGTATATCCATGTCACTTATAACCTTTGAAAGCCACTCTGTGTGGACTCCCACTAACCTTTGTAAGAGGTATATTTTGTATGGGTGTCACTGGCTATAGGTGCAGTGATAGAAATGGAAAAAGTAAAGTAAGAATAAACTCACAAATCACTGAAGATCCAGGTGCTGTGGGGCGTGCTCCTACCGAAGAGGTATGCAATGCAGAAGATTCGTGGATGGCGGTGCAGCTGCTTTGGAAAAAATGCGTAGGACCAAACTTGCAAAATACTGAGTACAAAAAGGTTTATTGGCACATAAAACAGCAACAGCAAATACTCTGACGCGTTTCAGCCGCAACGGGCCTTTGTCAAAGAGAAATCTGCATTACATGGAAGATATGGTCTAAGAATAAAAAAAAAAAATACAACTTGTCATCCTCTCCTTCCTTATTAACCCCTATTTTTGGCAATCTGGATTGTCTTCCAGGATGTGCCCCTAAAGAATTCAAACAATTTAAAGAAGCCAACATCAAATAGTGATAGATTTGGTGGAGATAGGGGTGATCCTGTCATTTAAAAAAATGCAACAGAAATACCACCCCCATTACTTTCCATTATTTAGTTTCCTTCAGATCAGACACTTCTTGGTAGCAATTTCGCAAAAAACAAAGTTCCCAGAATTAACAAAATTTGAAAAACTATCTGGAAAAGGAGTATATCAGAGAGGTCTGATCTCGGAAATCTATACAGGAAGAGCGCTCTCAACGGAAGCCGTCAACCATAATTACATGATAAAATGGGCTGAAGACCTCAATATGGAAATAGATAGAGACGACTGGGAGGATATCTGGGAATCGGCAGCCAAAACATCAATTTGCACTACGATAAAAGAAAATATATATAACATTTTATTTCAATGGTACTTAACCCCGAGTAGGCTGAGCCAGATCTCCTCAGGTATGTCTGACCTTTGTTGGAGGGGGTGCGGCCAGAGAGGGGATCTGGTCCATATTTGTTGGTCTTGCCCTCAAATTCAAACATTCTGGAATATGATCAGAGTGATGATCCAAGACCACACTGGAGTATTGGTACAGATGAACCCGCTGTCTTTCTTGTTGGCCAAGCCTATAGAGGAACTACCGAATTCACAGAGGAAAATGGCATCATTCATCCTCACTGCAGCCCGATGCAATAGCAGCTTAGTGGAAAAAAATTAAAGCACCTTCAAAACAAATGGTAATCCATAGAATCAAAGAGGTCAGAATCATGGAACATCTCTCAGCCCTCCTCAACCAAAAAATAGACCAGTTTAACAAGATCTGGGAGGCATGGCCCGTGACATAAGAACATGAGAATTAAAATGAAATAAAAAAAGAAGAGGAAAGGCGAGAGAGAAATAAAAAAAAAACCTTGCAGCGGGCCAGGATGCAGGCAGGGGGGCGGGGTGAGTCCCCACTCCCCTTCTATCTGAGCCCTTTCCAAAAAAAAAATTTCACCCCCTCTCTCTTCTTCCCCTCTCCTCTATCCTTTCTTACTTCCTTTCTTTTTATAATATCATCCATGCTTAATTTAATAGAGCAAAAAGACGCAAAGCACAAGAACAAAGTGAATAGAAGAAAGTGGCACAACTAAGTTCTAACCATTTTTTCTTTTGAAAGTTATTTTGACCTAATGTCACTGTATGTTTCCAGAAGTTTTAATTTTTTTTTTTTAAAAATGGCATTTACTGTACTGTTGTAAAGATAATTCCTATAACGTCTCTATGTTGCTTTCACCAAAAAATAATAAAAACATTTGAAATAAAAAAAGAAAATAGCGCAACGATTATTAGGTGAAGCCAAAATCTGGCATTACTCACATTCAGACCATGATTGTCATTGCGCTATTTCTGGGAATAAAAGCAATGTACAGTATTTAGTATATGACTTTAAATACAGAGAGTTACAATTGTCATATCCTGTACTATATATTAGGAATCATATAAATGTATGAAACACACGTAACACCAACATGAATACACATATGTATAATGATGGACATGCCCTCCAGCCAATTACTATGAACCAAGGAAAGGACTGAGATGATAGGATAACATACTGTAGAAGGATGACATAATGAAAGGAGAAGTGAAGAGAGATATCTAGCAAGAGAGGATCATTTAAGGAGGAGAGAGAGATATCTAGCAAGAGAGGATCATGTAAGGAGGAGAGAGAGAGATATCTAGCAAGAGAGGATCATGTAAGGAGGAGAGAGAGAGAGAAAAGGAGATGTCCCAGAATAGAGCCCTGAGGTACACCAACAAACAGATCAACAGAAGATACAGACATGTTAGCAAAAGAGACAGAAAATGCGCGATGAGAGAGGTAGGATGAGAACCAGGATAGGGCTTTGTTGCGGATACCAAGCGAATTTAGAATATACAGGAGAAGAGAGTGATCAAAAGTATCAAAAGCAGCAGAGAGATCGAGTAGGATTAGTAGGGAAAGTGACCCTGGAATTTGGCTTCATGCAGATCATTGGTTACTTTAGGGAGCACAGTCTCTGTTGGGTGAGCTGTCTGAAACCCAGATTGTAAAGGGACCAGGAGGGCATGGAAATTAAGAAAGTTTAAACATCTGAAAGCTGGGTTAGAGGCTGAGGTTATGTGGTAATGAATTCAAGAGAGAGGGGGCAGCATAGGAGAAGTTTTGCCGGCAGGAGTGACAGGAAGTAATAATGTGGGAGGAATGGCGGATGTTGTGGGCAGAACGTAGGGGGTGTGTAGGCATGTATTTGTGAATGAGGGCTGAGATGTAAGGGGGGGGCAGTGTTGACCTTTGTGAGTCATTACTAAGGTTTTAAATTTAATTCCGAAGGCAATGGAAAGCGAAGGTAGGAATATGCGAATTGGAGAAGTAGAAGTAGAGTGGTGAGGGAGGTAGATGAGTGTAGCAGCAGCATTTTGGATAGATTGGAGTTAAGAGAAGCGGACAAGGGGAATGCCAACTAAGATGAGAAAGTTGCAGTTATCAAGGAGGAACAGGATGAGGAAGTGAATTTCATTTTTAGTTACATCACGAGTGAGAAAAGTGTACATTTTTGTAATATTTCATAGGTGGAGATGGCAGGACTTTGTGAGGGGCTCAATGTGACGAATGAAGAAGACATCACAGTCAAAGATGACCCCTAGACAGTGGACTTGAGGTGTTGAGGAGATTGGGGTGTTATTGACAGTGAGGTAGAGTGTTTGTGTAGCGGTGACAGTAGAAGGAGGAAAGAATATAAATTCTGTTTTGGACATGGTTAGCTTCAGGTACTGTAGCAGTGAGACATCCAGGAGGAGATTGTAGAGAGACAATTGGAGACATGGGACAGGAGAGAGGGTTAGAGGTCAGGGTAGAAGAAATAGATTTGGGAGTTATCAGAATGAAGATGATACTGAAAGCCAAAAGATTGTATTAGATCACCAAGAGAAGAGGTTTAGAGTGAGAAGAGCAGAGGGCCAAGTGGTCAAGTCAAGTGGAACTCCAACAGAAAGAGGGAATAGCCAGGAGGAGACATCAGAGAACGAGACACTGAAGGAATGGTTGGATAAGTAGGATGTGAGCTAGGACAAGGCTGCACCATGGAGGCGAATGGAGTGGATATTTATTAGAATGGGGTGATCAACAGTGTCGAAGGCAGCATAGATACCCAGGAGAATTAATATGGAGAAACAACCCTTAGATTTAGCTGTGGGTAAGATCATTGGTCACTTTTGTTAGTGTTGTCTCAGTAGAGTGTAGAGAATGGAAACCAGATTGCAAAGAGTCAAGCAGGGAGTTTAAGGAGAGGAAGTGCCAGGCGGTTGTATACAAGTAGCTTGGAGACAAAGGGGGGAAGAGAGATAGGGTGGTAGTTAGAGGGGAGGATGAATCAAGTGAAGGTTTCTTGAGAATAGGCGTCATGAGAGCATGTTTGAAAGAAGATTGGAATGTGACAGAGGCGAGAGAGAGATTAAAAAGGTGAGTTAGGTTGGGGCTTAGTGTGCTAGAGAGGGTGCGGAGGAGATGTGAGGGAGTAGGATTAAAGGGGAAGAATGTAGGGTGAGATGATTAGAGGAGCATGGAGACCTCATCCTCGGTCACAGAGGAAAATGAGCTGAGAGTGGATTTAGGTGTGTGCGTGTGGCGCTTTACATGAAGAGATTTCATGTCTAATAGACTTAGGGCCTCATGCACTAAGCGCCAAAACGCGTTTTATCGCCATTTTCTCGCCAAAAAAGCCTTTGCGATTCAGCGATTCACTAAAATGTGACGTCATAGGCCTTTAAAAGCCTATGTCGTCTCATTTGGAAGGCAGATGCCGAGGAGGAAGGACCTCCGGAGAAGAAAGAATACCAGGGCGTGGCCGAAGATGACAAGAAGACCCCGGAAGAAGATACAAGTGTAGCCAGGTCACCCCTCTCACCTTGTGACCCCCATCCCCTCCGTGGCCAGGATCGATGGCGGGTGCTGCCGTAGGCAAGCGGCAGACCCGACAGCCATTCCAGAGGGTGGGGGCCGAACAGGGAGCGCTCCGGTGCGCTGGAGATCTTTGGCGGCTCCCGTGCAGGGCGCCGCCATGTTGCGCAAGTTTGCGCATGCGTGGTAAGCTCCCGGCGGCCCGACAGAGTCGCGCATGCGCAGGGCTAGCTAGCAAGTCCAGGCGGCCATTAGGGAGTTGCGCAGGCGCAGGGAAGGCGCGCAAGCGGCCCCAATGTAATTGCAGCCTCCACGGGACTACAACTCCCATGAGGCTTAGGGCCGAGCACACCAGGTGCATGAGTGTGGCCAATGAGAGCCAAGGATCCCTATGGTGGGAGCCATCGCAGGTGGAGGCGCTGTATCGAGTAAGTGGTTACCCCTAGTATATATTGCCCCAGGTTCCCCGTGGCGGAAGCTCAGCCCTCCTGTGAGCCAACAGGTAACGCACCACACCCATGGTAACACCGTATGTTCTCCGCACCCACAGTATAATCTGCGATTGGGGGTGGGGGGGGGGGAAACCGTTACACAAGAAAGAAGAATACAGATGAAGATGGATTACAAATAGAAGACCCCTGGATTGTCGTGTGTTATTATTTTATGGTTTATTATTTTATGGGTTCCTGTGCGTGGATTGGTTCGAGAGTAAGCTGTTCAACGGGAGTCGGTGAGTGGGTCAAGTAATGGTAAGTGAACAAAAGAAATATATTTTATTTAACTTGTTCTTTTTTTGTTTTGTACATGTGTTTTTTTTTTTTTTGGTATATCATTTCTTGCCACTGTATGTATGTATGTATGTATGTCTAGATCGATATATACATACAGGGTAAGAAATGATGTTGTTTTAAAAGCTTGTTTTGCTGTGTTTAAAATGTTTTTGCTTATGCTGCTATGCATAAATGTGTGAGTAATGTATTTAAAAATTAGATAGATGTAATTGTTGGTCTTGTATGGTGTACTTTAGGTCATGGTGAGGCTTGCTTTTGTATATTGTATTCTTTTTGGTACTTATATGTTGTCTGATGGTAACTTGTTCTGTGTAACGATTGAAAGAGTTAATTGTTTAATTGTTAGGGATGGAATTTAAATTGTTTAGTGATTTAATTAATGAATGCTAATTGATTTATGGTTACTTTGATTGGTTTAAATAGTATACTTGTTTGGATGCATTGGTATTTTGTTTGGAATATGTTATTGTTAACATTCATTGGCAGAGTGTTCATGGTGCATAGATTGTATGCATCATGTATGTACAATGTAAATGCAATGTTTTGAGTGGCATTTGAGGCTTTTGATTGGCATTTGAGGATTTTGATTGGAAAATGAGATTGGATTTTTGTTAGGAAATTTGATTTTATTGTACTGTGTCTGTATGGAGAAGTGGTATTTGTAGTAGAGCATGTTTTTGAAAACCCTTCTACATTTATTTGTATATTGGTTCATCATGTGTGTGTGTATATATATATATATATATATATATATATATATATATATATATATATATATATATATATATATATATATATATATATATATATATATATGTATATATATATATATATGTATATATATATAGTTGCATGATGAAGCCACTGTACAAATGAATAGGTGAAGGGTGGGTATCGGGCCAGGGTGGTTTAACCCCGTTTTTACCTTTGCGGTTATTATTCGATAAGGTGATTATGGGGTTAATTGATATCTGAATGTAATTGCAATGTATTGGCTATGTATTTTGTGGGCAACGGAGGACAAGGATTGTGCTGGCGACAGGGGCTTCTTATTGATGAGGTCAGTAGAACTTTATTTATTTTAATATGCTAGTTAATGTGTTTAATAATGGGCAAATAATCTATTATCCATATCTGGATAATAGTTATTTGGCACATTATTGTACTGTAGGTGTTGGGGGGAGGGGGATTGATGTATTGAATGTATAGGTCAGGTTTATTTATTTTACATTTAGGGTTTGTTCCTTTTGGTGCTGCGTGAGACCTCTGGAGACCACCTGCGTTGGGTCTCCTGCGGGGAAGAACCGGTGGCCCCACATCTGTGGTGGCACCGCAGACCTGTAGTGTGCGGGGAAGAACCGGTGGCCCCACATCTGTGGGGGCACCGCGGACCCATAGTGCCACCCGTGGGTCCCCAGACCCCCGTGAGAACCACCCGAGGCCCCTCAGACACCTGTGGGTCTGACCCGGGGCTCCCAGACATCCGTGGGCCTACCGTGGAGACCCAATTGTGGCCCACGGTGACCCGAGGACACCACCTGGGGGCCATGGCGCTTGTCGGGACCCACCAACAGGCCTCCAGAACCTGTATGAAACAAGTTGCTGGTACCCTGTAGGTCTGTTAGGTGACCCGTCAGGCCCACCGTGGACTCGCGTGGGCCTGGGGTATGAACCCTGTATGTAAAATGATAAATCATGTATTTATGTGGGGGCACAGGGGGTGGGTAATGTATTTAGTAAATAGAATGATGTTTATTGTGGGCCAGTGTATTGTTTTAATTGTGGGTACTGGGGGTGGGGGGAGGGGGTATTGGCCCCAAGGGTATGTGGGTAGGCCTCCCTTGTGGGTAGTGGGTGAGGGTGGTTAGGCCTCATGGGGTGGGGGGTTAGTGGGGGAGGGTATGTAGGCCTCCCGATTGGTGGGTGAGGGTGGGTTAATCCCTTAATTACTGTAGGGGTTAATAACCGCTATGGTGATTAAGGGGTTAGGGGACGTTACATTGGATGTTTTTATTCTTGTTTCTGTTTTGCAGCAGCGGATGGGGCAAGGGCAGGATGAAGATGAGGATGGCCTTCATCGTGGCAGCCTTACAAGGGTGAGTGCTATATGTATTTAATGTATTTATTGTTCTTTATGTATTTTAAATGGACAAATGCACTATTATCCATTTGTGGATAATAGTAATTTTGCCCATTGCTGTATTATGCCTTAACCCCTTCATTGCCTTAGCGGCTATCCGCTATAGTAATGAAGCAGCATTAATGTATTTTAATAATATTGTGCGGAAGCAGGGGGTCCCCTGAACTGAACCGCATTGATTTGTGGCTCAGGGACTCCCTGCTTCCCGAGTTACAGGCCCCGGTTTGGGGCATCGGTTCCAGTTTTTCCGCCATCTTTATAGCGTCCAAGACGCGACGTGGGCTCTATAAAGATGGCGCGACACTGGCACCCGATGCCCCTTACCGGGGCCTGTAACTCGGGAAGCAGGGAGTCCCTGAGCCAAAAATCAATGCGGTTCAGCTCAGGGGACCCCCTGCTCCCGCACTATTTTATTAAAAATACATTAAGGAATGATTGTTTATTTATATGTGTGTTTTACTCATAGTGTAGATGTGCAGAGGGTCTCCGGTGCTGAACCGCTTTTGTTTTAGATCCGGGGACCCCCTGTTTCCCGAGATACAGGCCCCTTTATGGGGTGCCGGTATCCCTCTGCTTTGTTTACATTCTGTGGTCACGTGATCGGGACCTTTAAATGCAAAGGGATACCGGCACTTCATAAAGAGGCCTGTATCTCGGGAAGCAGGGGGTCCCCGGACCTGAAATCAACGCGGTTCAGCTCCGGAGACCCCCTGCACATGTACACTATGAGTAAAAGTTGTTTTGATATGTTTTTATTTTGCTGATGTTTGCGCAGAGAGAGAGGCAGATCTCTCTCTGCTGCAAACACATATCGGCAGAAACAGCTTATCACCAGGCTATCGGGAGCCAGGCTTTTTTATCACCGACTCATCGGAGTTTTGCTTTCGCAGTGATTCGGCAGGGATTCGGCCCTTACTGAATACTGCGAGGGCACATCGCCAAAATCATGCCAATAGGGAGCACTTGGCGAATGCATTTTTTCAGCGCTTAGTGCATGAGGCCCTTAATCTTATCTGTGAAGTAGGTGGCGAGGTCTCTAGCTGTGAGGGTGGGGGGGAGTATAGGTGTAGTTGGGCAGTGACGTGCGTAAAAGATGGCAAATAGGCATTGAGATTTAGAGGTCAAAGTTTGTATGAGTGAAGAGAAGTAGGTTTACTTGGCAAGGGAGAGTGTAGTGTTGTAGGAGGAGAGCATAAATGTATAGTAGAGGAAGTCTGCTTTTGAGCGGGATTTCCTCCAGAAACGTTCTGCAGTGCGTGCACACTTTTGGAGATAGCGGGTGAACGGTATATGCCACGGTTGTGGCTTGGATTGTCAGGGGCGATGTGGGGTGCTGGGAGCAGTCTTGTCTAAAGCTGATTAGAATATTCTGTTTTATATAGAGGTTGCTAGGTTGGGACAGGAAAGGGTACTAAGTAGGAGGGAAGTGAGGGGAATGAATGGTGGTGAATGATAGGAGGTGATGGTCAGAGAGTGGAAGGGGAGAGATGGAAAAATCAGAAAGCAAATTGTTTTTAGTAAAGACCAGGTCCAAGTAGTGACCATCCTTGTTGGTGCTGGAATTCATCATTGGTGGAGACCAAAGGAGGGGGTTAAATAGGGAAGACAAGATGCCCAGTTGATTGATGAATCATCAATATGACAGTTGAAGTCCCCCAGTATATCCAGACATACCTCAACAATAATAATGAATATGACATTTTCAAGATTTTAACAATAATGGAGATCTGTGGGTATGTCACTTTAATAATGCATCTCCATTTAGCTCCAAACCGTAAGTAAACCTTCCACCATCATAGCTATTACCCCGCCATGCTCCTTATTGACATACTATGTTATAAATAATGTTAGGCATATGCATTATAAATAAATACTGCATGGATATGATATTGTCAGGCTTTGTTCCATTCAGTCATCCTTAACATATACCAGGACAACATCAAACTCTGCAAAACCCTGACTCTACATATTCCTGATGCCCCACCCAATGCTAAAAAACCGCATCCCCCATTAAAATGATGTATTAACCCCAGTGGGTTATATACAGTATTATCCCTAATCCCTGTACCATGAGAGCACTCCATCATTAAGGAGTCGATCCAAAAAGCTCTGTTAAATAAGGCAACTAACGTGACATTACCTGAATAGGTAATGGACGTTACAGTCCCTGAGTTTAATGGCGATCTACAAAGCTACATTTATGCAA
This sequence comes from Ascaphus truei, assembly GCF_040206685.1. Classification (NCBI taxonomy): domain Eukaryota; kingdom Metazoa; phylum Chordata; class Amphibia; order Anura; family Ascaphidae; genus Ascaphus; species Ascaphus truei. Next base: position 417,769,654 of record NC_134484.1, read on the forward strand.
AAAAAAGTCTGATAGGACACTCATTTGCATTTGGATAAGGCGGCATTCTTTAGGGCCCTTGGGGAACTTTTTATGCAGTGAGGTCTGTCTGGTGTAGGGCAGTATAAATGTAGGGTATGGTCAGCAGGACAAGTCTGTGATAGGGGTATTCTTTTGCAGGGTTAAGTGTCAGGGATAAATTCTGCAGCTCAAGTAGTCTCGTTGTTGGAGCATTAGGGTTAGGGCATGTTAATTCTGAGGAGGGTGTAAGGCTAGTGGCTAATAAGGTGAGGTAGTCGTGGGGGCTCCTAAAACAAAGGCTGAGTTGGCTAGTGAAGGAAGGGAAGTTGAGGAGGAGTTAGAGGAGATGAAGGAAGGGGAGGGAAAGATTGAGGATGCTAGTTTTAAGGATGCTTACCTTTGTTTGGCTAGCCCGCTGGGATTGCATATGCCATTGTTGGTTAAGGAGTGTGTATGGAAAGATGAATATGTGGATTTGTTGACATTGTTGCCAGGTTATAAGGCGACGTCAAAATCAGATAAGAATCAATAGTTCACATTATGTTGAATTGATTTGACAGTTTTACTTATCTACATAGTATAATTTCTTTTCACGGTCATGTTGTGATAAATTAATACAAGGGTCGCACACTTCATTCTTGTATTTTTTTATATAATAACAGTCCCGAAAGCCACACCTGTGTGCACGTGACTTGGTATGTAAAAGGGATTCAAACATCCAGGTGTCTCATTTACCTCACTGCAGAGTCCTCAAAATGAATAATACTGTATCTCCCCCCCAAAACGTCACACTACAAATGAATTACGCTGCCACCGCTAAGAATAATTTTAGTTCTAACTTTAGTAGTCTCTGGTCTCATGTTTACTAGAAAAAAATATGTAATTAATACACAAATAAAAATGTAGCGAAATGTGTCAGAATATGCGGTTAATCACTTCAAAAAGGTACTAGGTTCAATTACAGCCAAAAGACTGTATTATTAAATGTTAGTTTTAATATATCAAAAGTGTTAGGCTGAGTCCATAGACATTTCTCCCGTGTGGAGGAGCGCGGAGGCTGAGGGAAAGCGGGTGCTTTCCATGACCTTATTACGAGCGCCGTCCGGGGGCGTGTCTATGGGCGGGCCAGTGACGTCACGGAGCTGGTTCACCCTCGTTGGGCGAACCGCTCACGTGACCGGCCCTGCGCTCCCCTCAGCGCGTAAACTAAAAATGTTTTGACTACTACGCCTCCGCGCGCCTGCGGAAGCGTGCGCGAGCCCCTGCTAAAGCCGATCTCATTGCGGCTGCAGGGGCTCACTGGCAAGTGTGAGTGCGGCTCAGCGGCTAAGCGCTGACCATGCCCGCGGCCTTACTGTGCTTGGTTACTGAAAATAGAATGTTACAGAGACATAAGAGATAACTGGTATGTTGTTTTGATACCTGGTATGCTCAATTTGATATAAAATGTGAAACCAACTATTCAGCAAATAGTTTTCTTCTCTGTAGCTACTTCATTTTTAACAATGGCAGTATTTGGGGGTATAAATATCTAACAGTAAAGTCTTTACAATAAGAATATACTTCAAAAGTGTTCATTTAAGTTTTTGCTGCATTTCTGTATAATCCTTTAAAATGTTGTAATTTTTCCTACTGTCGGAAACTGCATCAATTAATGTTTTTTTAACGTATTTTGTAATGCTATATTTTTTTCAAGTATAGCCAAAGCTCAATTGTATACGCCACCACTGCAAACTTCATACAGTTCTGAATGATTATTTTTTTTGCAAAATGAATCAGAAATACACGGACAACAGACACTCATTAAACATAATGATCTTAATTGTTGTAGTACAACGTTCTAGTAGGTGTATTGGTCCTGGAGAAATGTACATTCGTCGTAGGTTGTGATACCCTATAAAGTAGGGGTGGGAAACTCCAGACCTCAAGGGCCGCCAACAGGTCAAGTTTTCACGATATCCCTGCATCAACACAGGTGGCTCAATCAGTGGCTCAGTCAAGGACTGCCACCTATGCTGCAGCAAGGACATCCTGAAAACCTGACCTGTTGGTGACCCTTGAGGACTGGAGTTGCCTATCCCTGCCTTATAGGGTACACTTGAAGAAGAAACCTGTGAGGTTTTAAAAGCTCAGTGCACTATAATTTTGTCTTAGTAATTGAAATAACTTTAGAGTATTCCATTTTTTATGAGCATGATATAGAAGAACGCAATATCTTTAATGATCAGTTACTAAGATGACCTTTACTTCTGACTGTTAAAATGAGCAATATTCTCTTGAGAAAACGTCTGTCATTTCCACTAATTAAGAATCAGTTCCATAACCTTAACCCATGTCTAACTTTCAAGGATGACTAGAAATCAACTAATAATGATTAGTTTTATATAATTTTTATAATATTTTATATAATATTAGAAATATTGGCAATATTTTATAACATTTACGTGGCATGGTTTACTGGCAAAAATGATATGGGTATTAAATGACTTGTGCATGGTTATTAAAAACTTTGTTGAAAAAAATTGTTGATATTTAAGTATTTGCACTGCACTTGAATAATGTCTTTAGAACAAAATAGAAGATTAAATTATATTCTCACAGCACTTTGCACTAGATCATTTTTGTAGATGTAACATGGCTGGCCCTGATTGCCTCTCTGCCTCCTGTCCCGCATGTCCTTTGTAGCTACAGGCTCTGACATGCAATCCTGTGGGCTTTTGACCCCCCTCATTCTGACTCCCTGAATGACAGAAGTGGTGGTGACATAGGAATCTGTGTGCAGCCTATCATGGTGCAGATCCTGTGCCCTCCCCGTCTGAGCTTCAGGGAGGAAGTGCAAATTTGTAGTTAGTCCACTTCCACCCCTCCTAGGGAGTGGAAGTGTGTGTCATCTCCTCCAGGCTGGGAGGGAAATAGGCCAGTCAGTCCCTCATGGGCTGGCTGGCCAAAGAAGATCTAAGGCCTCACTATTAGAACAGAGCCAGCACCATCCAGAGGCCTGGAATCCTCTGTAAATCCTGCATCCGCTGTGAGAACATCTGCAGTGACTGCAACGATAAAGCCCTTTCGTTTTATATACCACTGCCTGAGTTCTCAGTCTATTGGGCAGGGGGAGGGAAGGGGGGGGGGAGGGAAAGAAGTCTATTCCAATGGGAGACTTTTTCTGGCTATCCTGGAGCCACTGGAGCTGGAGGTGGTCACCAGTAAAAAGAACATCAAGATCATCAAAAGCCTGTCCTGTTCCCCCACTACATCGCAGACACTCAGCTCTCCTGGACCCTCACAGGTATGCCAGCATCACAACAGCAGTAGCCATAGCAGTATCTTCCAGAGGGAGGGGGGGGGGTGCATGTGCTACATAGACTTAAAATATTTCTCTCTCTTTCAGAATGATGTTGTGCATTTAAGGTGAACAATAAAGCCATTTACTGTATGATATCCACTGCCACATCCAGGACACTGAGCACCTAACATACTCTAATGTAAATTGCCCAATTGAGCAGATAGTGCATTCCATCACTGCCTTGCAAGGCTTGATGGAACTTTTAACCCTTCCACATAGAGCGGTCATGGTATCGCACTTCAGAGCAGTGATCAAACTGTGGCATCCCTTAACCTGGATACAGAAGAGGAGGAGTCCTTCTCTTCCATTTCCCTACACAGCAGATCTTGTACTGCGCTCCATAGGAATCAAGCACTCTGTTGACTTGGCGTAGCCAGTATGCCATGGGGTCCCTGGAGTGCTAGACCCCATGACGTAGTGGCTACATCTTGGGGCACCCAAAGGGTTAATGGAGAATTCCAGGCAAATCTTGTTTATATTCATGCATCCATGGCTCACTGCTGACCTCTGCCCCAGTGATGTCTGCTGAGAAGGTGTATCATGAGCAGCTGTCTGTTGCTGAAATCCGCACTGCCTGCTATGAGATTGCAAGCCAGATGGTGAAGTGCGACTCTGGATATGGCAAGTACATGGCCTGCGGCATGTTATACAGGATGTCAAAGCAGCCGTTGCCACAATAAAGACCAAGTGCACCATCCGTTTCATGGACTGGTGTCCAACAGGATTCAAGATGGGCAACAGTCACCAATAGTGGTCCCAGGAGGGGACGTGGCCAAAGTTCTGTGGGCTGTGTGCATGATGAGTAATACATAGGTTTTACATTGCAGACATTGGAATACAAAGAATTACAATTCAATAACCATATGCAAAGGTGTCAGGAAAGCAAGATGAATGTATTGACTCCTCAGAGCAAGGATTCATTGTTATGTTCTACCCTGCACAGCAACACATAGGCTAGCAAGCCTTTAGGTAGTTGAAAATAATAGATTCAAGGGTGATATTTGGGTGCTCAAGTAACAGAATTAAGATAAATCAAATCTTCAAGGTAGTTATCAAGATAAAAAAATATATGCAGAGAGCTCCATAGTGAAGTGGGTGCTTCCAGTGAAAATTATATATACACCGTTCTTGTATACAGTGAGAAGTCTTTAGGATTATGTTGGTAGATGAGGCAGGTGTCCCCAGAAGGCCAAATCCACACTCCTCTACACCTCATTAGGGATGTCTTCAGGCATATCTTCAACAAGACTCAATTACCCACAGTTTTCTTCATAAAACCTTTTGTTCCGCGCCCACTTCAGGAGTCTCTGTTTAGGTGTGACAACCGCTGGTGGCAGGATCCAGATATAGAAAAACAAAGGGAGCAGCGCACAGCCCAAGGGAATGAGGTTCAGAAAACTGATTAAATTAGCTTTATTGGGAAAACATAACTAAAAAGGAGGTACACAAATTCTCTTATGCGTTTCGTACACAAATGTACTGTATCAAGGAGTAAGATACAAACATCTCTGCAGTCTCTTTTAAATCTGAGTGTGTGACATTTTCGCGCCATGGACCATGCCCCGTTCCTGTAAATAAAATTTGTTATCAAACAAAAAATAATTGTGCGTGTGTAGAAAAGAAAATGGGAAACATTAATATATTGAGAATTTGATGGATTTTTTAATACTTTTTTTTATCTTTCCTGTGAAAATCTTGTATGTCAGATGGAGGTATTTTGTGTTGTATTTATTGTGTCTTGTTTTGTATATGCTTAATGTGGAATCTTTTCCCTGCATGCTCTCTGCCAATGGCCATCGAATATTTTGATTGGGCACACACATCACGTGTTATCCCTTCTGGAGCTTATTGAGCTTCAGTTTTTGCTTGACTTTTGTTTTATTTGTGCCAAACTATTTCTGATTTTTGTGTGTGCCTATCCGCGCACGTGGCATCTGGGGTTGGGGGGGGACGGGGGTGTGCGCATGAGCGGGCATGCATGTGTGCTCCGTGACATCATGACGTTGCTGGTGTGGAACATCACCTGCAATCAAAAAGATACAGCAGGGATGTTTACTTCAATTGTTGCCATGGTGTTCCTGTTCTGTGTGGGCCTGCTGTCACGCGGGGCACCTGGCGTCTGGGGGGAGGGGGGCATGCGCGCATGATGTCATGACATCCTTGGCGTGAAAACATCACACACACTCAGATTTAAAAGAGACTGCAGGGATGTTTGTATCTTACTCCTTGATAAAGTACATTTGTGTATGAAACGCATAGGAGAGTTTTTGTACCTCCTTTTTCCCCAAAAAGCAAATTTGATCATTTTTCTGACCCTCATTCCCTTCGGCTGTGTGCTGCTCCCTTTGTTTTTTCCAATAGTTGAAAATAATAGCAATATATTTCAGATAGAACTAAAGCATGAATATAGGCTTGCAATGAATTCTTCTGATACAAAGGTCCTTAGTGGCTTCTAAATTGCATCTAAATGAAAGAGAATGAGGTAATCGGCTAATTTTAGAAATCCCCAAATATTATACTTTGAGTAAATTATCATCACATTCTCCTCTTTAAAATTCAATTTCAGTAATAGAAATGCTGTTTATTTAAGTGCTCTAAGCTTCAAAAACAATTTATCTAATGTAATGGTTTCTATTGTATGTGGGGGATCACGATCTCAGATGAAGAGATCCCTGTGTTGTATGGAAAACACAGGATTTGCTCTTAGTGAGACACAGGTTGCCTGATTATTTGTAGCATGCCATCTTCCAGTTCCATTTTCAAAACTACGCACTTGCTAAACATCTCCCAGGGGAGTATGATATGAGTAAAGATTTAATAAATCAACTTTACAGCACGCTGTCCTAAATAGACATTAACAGATGTTTTAATATTTATACATGCTGACTCCTACAATAAATCGTATTACACTTACCTTTGGCAGCTGTCTCTGAGATTAAGGTCCAAAACAGACACAGACTCAAATTTGGAGGGGGGAAAGAGTGTCTTATTACAATAGCATCTGGTGTTATATTGACTGCTCCCACTGTTTCTGTCTGGATAGGGACAGGATACGTATTGTGGAATAAATACTAAAAGTACAGATATAAATCTAGTGTAGATGCTATGTTCTCTCTTTTTTAAATCTTTGTCTGTGATGTTTATTATTTCCCTCATCTGTACAAATCTACTCGACCCCAAAAGTATCACATTTAATTCAACAGGTGCTATTTGCAGCTGAACTGAACAATGAATTGTTTTCACACTTTCTGTCACTATCCACAACAGTGCACAATTAAATATTGTGTATCATTCAGTAAGTTCTAAAAAATGACTTGTTACAAAACTATGTATTGACTTTTTTTTATTTCCTCGTAAATAATTATCTGCTTCCATGATGGACCACCATATTTCTGAAATTTAAAAAACCTGAGTTTGAATCTTCAGGTAACATGCAGTTTTTGAAAATACATATTTTGAGCAAGCCTCCTTCTACTACTACAACATCTACCCTTAAGTCAAGGTCTTCAGTGATTATTTGAGAGAGAAACCAACACAATACATGATCATGTTTTTTTCACGTAAACCACTTTTTATACACTTACTCTATAGCTGAAAAATAAGTCGGTGTCATGTCTATTTACTGAGGATGAAATGCCAGTTACGCTTTATGCTCTTTTCTACCACCTAGCCCACTGATCATTATCTCCACACACCTTCCATGTCTTCAATATCTCTCTCAGCCTTTTCATATTCCCTTCTACATTTAACAATGCATATATCACTGCAAACCAGAATGGCACCTCAGTATGCAAAACTCTTTATGGCAAACCTGGAGGGGAATTCCTGGAACAGTGTGGTAAAAAAAAACCTTTGTTATATCTCAGATACATTGATGACATTTTCATAATTTAGACATAAGGCATAAGGCATAGGTGCTCTTAAAAAATTATTTGGGAAACAAAAAACCTGTACCCATATGTCATAATCTCTTTTGAATGCTCACAGAACAGCATACAGCAGTTACTATCAAAGATGAAATACTCAAAAGAAGCATCTACTGTACCAGAAGCCAACAGAGCACCACAGATAATGCCATAGATCTACTAACAGATGTACTAACCATCCAATCCATGTTAAACAATCTGCCCTATGTAGTAAGAGTCTACAATACCACAGGCTAAGCTCTGATTAACCAGTCAGAAAGCAATTCCTTAGTCCACAGAAAAAAGCATTTATTGAACACGATACTCTTCCTGGCATATTGACAGAATGAAACATGGAACACATATTTCAAGGCTATTATAATACAAGAAGAAAACAAGTTTCCATCTTACTAGTCTTGAAGGACATATCCCATGCACCACCTCTACTGGCATTTAAATAACAACCAACCAATCCAAACTGATCAATATAAGCACACTCCTCTAGGCACAAAGTAACAATTTTAAACCATGAAATAACAAACATGCACAAACATATACACAGGCGACATTAGATTAGACTTTGCCAAACAATATTTAAAAAAGCCAGCCCAGTTCTGGAACAGCATTCTTTGGAAAGATGAAACTAAGATCAACCTGTACCAGAATGATGGGAAGAAAAAAATATGAAGAAGGCTTGGAACGGCTCATGATCCGAAGCATACCACATCATCTCTAAAACACGGTGGAGGCAGTATGATGGCATGGCTTACAATGGCACTGGGTCACTAGTGTTTATTGATGATGTGACAGAAGACAGAAGCAGCTGGATGAATTCTGAAGTGTATAGGGATATATTGTCTGCTCAGATTCAGCCAAATTCAGTGAAGTTGATTGGACGGTGCTTCACTTTACAGATGGACAATGACCCAAAACATACTGCGAAAGCAACCCAGGAGTTTTTCTAAGGCAAAGAAGTGGAATATTCTGCAATGGCCGAGTCAATCACCTGATCTCAACCCGATCGAGCATGCATTTCACTTGCTGAAGACAAAACTTAAGGCAGAAAGACCCACAAACAAATAACAACTTAAGACAGCTGCAGTAAAGGCCTGGCAAAGCATCACAAAGGAGGAAACCCAGCGTTTGGTGATGTCAATGCGTTCCAGACTTCAAGCAGTTATTGCCTGCAAAGGATTCTCGACAAAGTATTAAAAATGAAAAATGTATTTATGATTGTGTTAATTTGTCCAATTACATTTGAGCCCCTGAAATAAGGGGACTGTGTATGAAAAGGGTTGCAATTCCTAAACGTTTCATAAGATATTTTTGTTCAACCCCTTTAATTAAAGCTAAAAGTTTGCACTTCTATTGCATCTTGGTTGTTTCATTTCAAATCCATTGTGGTGGCGTACAGAGCCAAAATTATGAAAATTGTGTCAGTGTCCAATTATTTCCGGACCTAACTTTATATACTGAATGCAGGTGATATCCAGGATCCCTTCGAACATGCTACTGCTGCGACACACTTTATTCGAGCAAATACCCAGTATGTACCTGGCAGATACCTGGAATGCGCCGCTCCTCACCTCTGACAAGCCCCGTTGCGTTTGCCTTCCCAGCCATGGTTCATGCCTGGCTGACAGGTGGCTGATCTGTTAAATGATAATGATTAGGAATTAATAGGCTGCAATGCTTCGCGTGTCTACCAGATGGCATAAATTCATGAATTGTAATGCAGTATATATATATATACTGTGCAGTATTGCAGCCAGCGGGAATAAAATGCTTCAATCCCTGCCTGGAAAATAATGCAATGCACTCGGGCAGAAAACAGTCACAAACCTCAATACACCCGAGTATACCCGAATTCGTGGGACTAGCCGAGCTCGAATAAAGTGTGTCGCCAGTGTACTCCATTCTCAAAGACCACTCTACGCGAAAGCCTGTGCTTGCTTCCTTAGGGGATGAAGTATAGTTTAGCATTGTCCATCATAGTCAAACCTTGACAATTGGAGCTTTTGGAGCATTTGGACAACTGGAGCATTGTCCCTCCTGGACAAACCATAAACCCTTTCATAGCAAGAACAAATACATTCAACATATACAGTACCGTGTGTGTTTAAAGGAGACAAGTTGACTACAGAGCATTTATATACATATATCATTCTTTATATTATTGGATAATTCTATAGGTTTCTTAAATTAAAAATAGAAAATAGAACAATAACAGGCATTATGAAATAAATGGATATTTATTCATCTATGAATACTAGATAATCCCAACCAGTTTGAAAAATGATTGGAGGAAGAAAGTTCATTTATTTGTAAAAAGATCCTTGTGTATCCGTTTCAGTAGAAATGAAGCACGGGACAACGATCTCTTAGTTGTTCCTAATCTTTATTCGAGGAGGAAAACTAATAAACTTCAGATACAGTATACAGGTATACGGACTAAACAGGCATACAAGCTATGAGAACGTAGGACATTTGTTGCTGGATGTAAGTCGTTCATTCTGACAAAATGGTTCTAGGGAAAACCTAATTAAGAAACCACCTTGTTAGCAGCCAAACCCTATGTACAGTGTTAGTATGAAATAATAATAAACAATATTAGCAGAACAACATACTGTATTGTCCTTCATCGTTGGATTTAGTTCCCCAAAAATACTTGAAACGCATGACCATGGTCTACTCTATTATATATCTTAGTACATTGCATTTTCCTTGTAGGGCTCCCTTATGTTTTCACTTCTAACACATTAGATATTTCAGTCTTGGTGCCCCATAACAAGCTTTTTTTTTATAAGTTATGATTATAGCCGCATTTTTTTAATCTTTCTTAGGTCTTTCGATTTGTATTTTGAATTCCTATAGTGTACTGCAATTGTGCCAGAATGTTAGCAATTGGCCATCAGGGATCCCTGAAAGGGGTGTTGACTTGAGTTTTTTCTGTATACTTTTTTATTCAAACCATTTATTCAGGGGATTTAAAATAATTATTATTAAGTTTAGTGATAAATTCATGAACCAGACCCACAGTAACATTTCAAATTAATAGGACATCAACAATAAATTTTAGCTAAAGCTCCAAATGTTCAGAATATTTCATGATATCACTATTGAACAGATTGCATTCATCCCGCTATCCTAGGTACAAATGGGTTTTGGTAGGGTACATGTTATACTGTACAATGGTGATGTTGTTTGCATGAAATTAACTTTGTGAATACACGTTAATCTTAGGGAAAATAATGGCTATTAATGATTTTGATAATGGTCTATGATTAGCTCTCAGTTAACTGACCTCTGTGGATATGGGCCTTAGAGTTATATACTGTATATGAAAACTTATAAATATATACTGTATTAAGAACAGTTTAGAATATTTTACACACATTTAATCATCTTTTGTAATATTGACTTTTTAGAGCTATTAATTTTTTTTTGCCAAGAGTTATTTATGGTTGTATGACTGAATAAATACTACCTGAGGGTAAGAGGATGACCTCCTATTAATCGATTACATTATTGTTGTTCTAACGCGGTTCATGCTGACTATTTCAGCATATGCAGTGGGACTGAAGGTGTTAATTGGATTGCACCTAAATGGTTACAAATGTAACAAACGGGTATAAAGCTTGATTGCTGAGTTCAGCCCCCTATCCCTCATGAAGCTCTTACTGTACAGTAAGTTTAGTGAAACGCACATCAGGTCTTTAGGTTTTTCATGACGTCATACTGGAGACAGCCTAGCTACAGTAGAAAGTTGGGGAGCTTAATCAAAACGCCCCTTTCCTGATCACCCTGGCAGTGGGCACCATTGGGTTAATCTCTTCTCACTCTAGGTAGGACAGGAAATAGACTTTTGCAGGTAGGCCATATAAGGCCCCTCCCTCTACCTGCACCTTAGTCTTTTTCCTGTCCTCACAGCTAGGAGTAGGATTTTTTATTTTGTAAAGGGACTCACCTACTGCACCTTGTGCAGATATCCAGGGTCTCAGCCTCTCTGCCCTGAAGCTCCGATCGACGCGCCCAGCTGGTGGCAAGACGGAGACCCCTTAGAGTCGGGGAAGCCCCTGGAACCCATTACATCCATGGGGTGGGGGAGCAGCTGCAGCCGCGGGCGTGGAAGCTTACATGCAAGGAAGCCCCAGTACCAAACGAAAGGTAAGCAGAAGAAGGGGTGCATAGCAGCTGCAGCTGAGAGCCGTGGAGGCCCAGACTCACAGCATTAGCGTCTGGTACGCTGCGGTAAAAGTATCCCAGGAGCCCGCTACACGTGGAGGGGGGAGCAGCCATAGTTGTGAACCGGAGAAAAGGTTCAAATTGACCGCGCTAGTGTCTGGAACACTGCGGTAGAGGGAACAGTGCACGCGACCGCACGCATCACGTTCCGGCCGGCAGATGCGTGCACAGACACGCGGGCCGTGCACGAGCACTTGATACGTCATAGAAGCGACGGACACACTGTGTATGTGTGAGTGAGAGCTGCAGCATGGAACGCTCAGCAGGGAGAAGCCAAGTGCTGGAAATGGATTCGAAAATGGAAACACCCAAAACTTCAATTCCCAAGACTAGGTGAGTCCTTAGTTTTTAGTTCTACATGGAAAAGAGAGATGGTCTATATACATTAGGGTGTATGTTTAGTATTTATTTTGTTTTTATAAAATAGTTCGGTGGTTACCCTCCCAGTAGCAGGATCTTCAAAAGGGACGGGGGAATCCCTGCAACATAAAAGAAAGGTTGCTAAAAAAACTAAATGGTGCGCAGCTTGCGAGAAACCAGCCCTAATAGGGAAGAAATTATGTGAAGATTGTCTTAAGGCAGCTGCAGGGGATTCCAATGAACAAATGAGCACTTTCCTTGTATTGATGAAGGAGGCTGTTAAACAGAGTGTTGATGCGGCAGTCCAGTATGCTGTTAACCCTGCGCAGAAAAGATCTAGATCCCAAACCAGTCTGGATAAGGGGAAAGGTTTTTCATCAGATGAGTCTGACATTGATTGTTTTCAAATATCAGAGGGTGAAATGGATTCATCAGATCAAGATATTCAGGAAGAGGAATCTGAATTTGATGTAGAAATGGTGGATCCACTCATCAAAGCCATGAGACAGGCATTGGAACTAGAAGACACCGAGGAGTTAACCCACAAGAAGGATAAACTTTTTGGGGCGAGACAAAGAAAAGGTAGAGTCTTTCCTATCCATCAAGTAATTAAGGACCTCATTCAGGTGGAGCTGGCTCGACCAGACGCCAGAGTATTTACGCCTAAAAGGTTTGGGAAGATGTATCCATTCCCACAAGAGGAGGTAAAATTTTGGGAGGTCAGCCCAAAGGTGGATACTGCTATTTCCAGAATAGTAAAAAAGACCACCATCCCAATAGAGGAAGCTGCGTCATTGAAGGACGCTATGGATAGGAAGATGGATTATGTATTGAAAAAAGCATAAATTACCGCAGGAACATCCTACAAACCTGCCATAGCAACTACGTCAGCAGCAAGGGCTATGCGAGTATGGATTGCCAACATTGAAGAGGCAATAGACAAAGGCGTAAAAAGAAGTGCTATTCTTAAAGCACTGTCAGAAGTAAAATGGGCAACAGATTACATAGCGGAAGCCTCATTGGATGCAGTAAAATTAGCAGCCAAATCTATGGCGCTGGCGGTATCAGCAAGAAGGGCTTTATGGCTCAGACAGTGGATGGCTGACACAGCATCAAAGAACAGCTTGTGTGGATTACCATTTGAAGGTGAGTTCCTCTTCGGTAACAAACTGGATGCGATAATAACAAAAGCATCAGGAGATAAGAGCACTTTTTTACCTCAGGAAAACAGAGCCAGAAGATTCGGTTTCCAACAGGCTAATAGAAACCAGTATAAAGAAGCAAAGGCATATACAGAGGCGGCACATTTTATTTGAGTGCGGCTAGCTCTGCAAGCCTGGGGATGCCCCGGCATGCTAACCGCACTCCCTCGGCGTCATCGGGTGCCTGCGCCCCCTGCACGCGCGTCCAGGGCTCCCCGAGCGATGTGGGGGACGGCGGCAGGGGGTTCCGGGGGACCCGGCGGACCCGGCAGCGGGAGGGAGAAAGCCCCAATCGGAGGGCGCTCCTCCGTGTCTTCGGCATGTGCCCGGCACCCTCTGGCGCGCGCCAGGTTACTGCTGCGGCCGAGAACGGGCAAATGCTCGAATAAACTCGGCCGCAGCAGTAGACCTGGCAGGTCATTTCCAAGACAAACAACATGGAGGGGCGGCCAGAACCGGCTTTTTCGTGGCGCCAGAGGAAGAGGATCATTCACAAAGAAAAAGTCCACATGAAGGTCAGTGGGCCCAGCAGTTGTCAGTAGGAGGGCGACTGAAGCAGTTTTCTGCAACATGGGCCCAAACAATACAGGACAATTGGGTATTACAGACCATTCGTCAGGGGTACAGTATAGAATTCAGGGAGATGCCAAGAAGAAATATGGACGTAATAACATGTATACAGTCCAAGGAAAAAAGAAGGCAGATGAATTCGGCTTTAAAGAAATTATTACAAGCAGAAGTAATAAAGAAGGTACCTCAGGAAGACAGAGGAAGCGGAATTTATTCCAGGATTTTTCTAGTAAACAAACCTACAGGGGATTACAGAGCAATCCTAGACCTAAGAAAGGTAAATTTATTCTTGAGAATAAGAAAATTCAAGATGGTGTCGTTGAACCTGATTATTCAAGAGGTACAACCAGGAGACTGGATGGTGGCGATAGACTTAAAAGACGCTTATCTACATGTGCCCATAGCAAAGGAACATCAAAGATTCCTAAGGTTTGCAGTAAATCAAGATCATTATCAGTACACAGCACTGCCATTTGGTCTGGCTACTTCCCCAAGGACGTTTACAAAGGTTCTAGCCCCTCTAGTGGCAGAAATGAGAGAAAGAGGGGTAGAAATATACCCCATACCTGGACGACATCCTGGTAAAATCAAAGAGTCTGGAGAAACTCCAACAAGACCAGAAGATGGTAATAACCTTCCTGGAACACCACGGTTGGTTAATAAACAGAGTCAAGAGCCATCTCATGCCCACTCAGCTGTTAAGATTTCTGGGGGTAGAATTCGATACAGCAAAAGGAGAAGTGAGACTACCAGACGCAAAGAGGCAAGACATACTGTAGCCATGCAAACAAAGAAGCTCAGGAAAGCTACCAGGACTTCAGCAGAAGAATGCAAGAAGCTCCTAGGGAAATTCGCTTCAACATTAAGCGTCACAAAATGGGCAGCACTACATATGAGACCACTGCAAAACAATTTTCTGCAACAATGGAACGGGAATCACAAGGACACAAGACAAAGAATCTTGTTACACCCACACACAAAACAGGAATTAAAGTGTGGGAAGATACCCGAAACCTGGAAAAAGGACAAACACTACAACCAGTGCACTGGGTAAGAATTACAACAGATGCGAGCAACACAGGTTGAGGTGCCCAGATGGGAGTAACATTGGTGCAAGGAACCTGGACAAACCAGGAAAAGCATCTTCCATCAAATCTGCTGGAACTAAAAGCAGTACAAAGGGCCTTAGAAGCTTTCCAAGACCATATAAGAGGTGGCTGTATAAAAATAGAATCAGACAACAGGTCAGTTGTCAAGTATATAGCCAAACAAGGAGGAACCAGGAGCAGAAAGCTGATGAACCTCACAGCAGAAATCCTCTTTTGGGCAGAGCGCCACTTGTCGGAAATTACAGCCATACATATCCCAGGACTAGAAAATGTCACAGCAGACTTTCTAAGTCGGAACATCATACACCCAGGAGAATGGGCATTAGATCCACAGGTGTTTCAAGAACTGATAGAGCGATGGACTCATGATAGAGCCAGACATAGATCTCATGGCGACACACCAAAACCGCAAGGTAAGGAACTACTGTGCCAGACAGTTTCATCCAAGCGCACAAGGTACAGATGCTCTCAGTTTCAAATGGCACTTCAAGTTGGCATACCTGTTTCCTCCAATTCCCCTAATTCCGAAAACAATCAGGAAAATCAGGGAAGACCAAGCAGAGGTAATATTCGTAGCACCCTACTGGCCAAGAAGGCTTTGGTTCACACACTTGGTAAATATGGCAGTAGATACACCATGGCACATACCAGATCGCAAAGGTTTGATGCGACAGGGGCCAATATAACATCCGAATGCCAAACAATGGGCCTTGACGGCATGGCGATTGAGCGGGAAACATTGAGACTGAAAGGTTGTTCAGACAAAACAATCCAAACCCTTTTACAAGCAAGGAAAAGTTCCACATCGAAAGTATACCATAGAATCTGGCTTTGCTTTCGCGATTGGTGTGAAAAAGAAAAACAAAATTTCCTTTCACCTAGAATTGTATCAATAGTGGAGTTCCTGCAAAAAGGATTTGAGAAAAGTCTCAGTCTTAGCTCATTGAAAGTACAGTAATAGTAGTGTCTGCACTATCAGCCTTGTTGGAAAGAAATCTGGCAATGGAAAGATTGGTCATCAGGTTCTTTCAGGCAGTTAAAAGGTTAAGGCCTCAAATCAAGAACAGGGTACCTACATGGGACTTGTCCCTAGTATTGGATGTACTAACAGCAGCTCCGTTTGAACCTATACAGGAGATAGGCTTAAAATGGTTATCATGGAAAATGGCATTTTTGATAGCAATCACCTCAGCAAGGAGAGTGGGAGAACTACAGGCTCTATCAGCCAAGGAACCATTCCTAGTCATACATCAAGACATGGCAGTTCTCAGACCAGTACATCAATTTCTACCAAAGGTTGTATCACAGTTCCATATGAATCAAGAAATTGTGATTCCGTCATTCTGTCCAGAACCAAAGAATAAGAAAGAAGAAAGACTACACAAATTAGACGTGGTAAGATGTCTAAAAGTGTACCTGGAAAGGATGCGAGATATCAGAAAGTCAGACAGACTATTCATTCCAGAGGGACCGAAGAAAGGTCAAGCAGCATCAAAGACAACAATTTCCCAGTGGATAGTGTCTTGTATTAAAAAGGCTTATGAAAGCAAAGGACAAGATAAACCTTTGAACATTAAAGCTCATTCTACAAGGGCCATGTCTACTTCATGGGCATTTAAAGCCCAGGCTACACCAGGACAGATATGCAAAGCGGCAGTCTGGTCCTCATTCAATACATTCTTGAAATACTACAGACTAGACGTACAATCATCTACTGCAGGTAGAGGGAGGGGCCTTATATGGACTACCTGCAAAAGTCTATTTCCTGTCCTACCTAGAGTTAGAAGGGATTAACCCAATGGTGCCCACTGCCATGGTTCCAGGAAAAGAAAATTACGGTAAGTTGTTTTAAATTTTCTTCTTTCTCATGTTATAGTCGGTCTGCTACTACAGTATTTAACAACATTATTTTACTTCATCCGAGGGAATGAGCTGGTAATACACATTGCCAGAAGTGCTACCTTGTGCTACTTTGTGTTACAGTTGAGTGCTGACATGATGTTATGAGAATTAAACAGACTAAAACTAGATCATAACTTGTTACAATTGGTTGCAAGAGATACTAAAGGATCGTCAGTGCATGTTCTATGAATTTCCTCTACTCAGAGTGCACCTTCTATACTGACTATTAGCTAGGTCAGTGTTTTTCAACCAGGGTTCCTAGGAACATATGGGTTCCCTGCGTATCCCTAAAGGGTTCCCTGTAATTTCCAGGTCCTTTTAAAATTGTACCAAATACAGAAGAATTTACAATGCATCTGATCTCAGACGCGCTGTTACAGCAGGGGCAGGGGTTCCTTACAATACTTACAATACTATGGCGGCCACCAGGACATGGGAGGTGCAGAGCTCCATCCGGACGCGGCAAGAGTTTCTACTGCAGCCCCACGAGCCCTGCTAAACATCCCCCACAGACTGGCCTTCTTAACCCATTTCTACACCGCAGCTCACTGGTTGAGCGAGCGGTGAGCTTGTTGTTTTATTCTTATTATTAATAAAGAGTTTAGCCTATACATTCTGGGCTGACAGATTTCTTCATTTCCTTTGGGAGAGAACCATCACCATCAGAGGCTGGCACAGCCCCTATCCAGGGACTCCAGACGGACTATACAAGATACCTTTCCAAGTGGGTACTCACACTTGGCCGTGTGAGTAAATATTTATATTTATATCTATACATTGTTCTATTTGCCATAGAGTCACAGCAGGCACTTTGGTATACCTTCCCCCAAGTGTGCACTCACACATGCCCGTGTGAGTGTTTATATACTTTATTTATCTATGTGCCACCCCCTTGTTGCACTATTGTGGTTTTACATCTATTACTGTTGATACCCCTATGTATTTCTTCTGAGGGTGATACAACACGCAAGAAAAAGGTGAGGTACAAAGAAGACAAGGGACATCAGATCGAAAGAAAAAGGGCCCTGACGAGAAGCGGAGACTGAATCCACAAGAAAAAGAACCAAGGACGCAAAAGATACCTTGATACGCAAGCATTCGGACAAGGCCATGAGAGTGTTTAAATTATTTTAGTTTCACACCATCCACTTTTCAGTGTCCCACACACCTGAATCAGATTTCACTCTACTTTATTACTCCACCAGTGCTCCCCCTTCCCCTTCTTTCTTTTTGCTTCCATTTGAAGGATCCTGGGTAGATCCTCCATTGGGGTTAGAGTCACAGGAGGACAAGAATCAGAGGGAAAACCTTGTCTACCATCAAGGTTTTTTGATACCATACTTACCCTATTCCTAGGTAGCGTCCAGGTATTTCCATTCCATAGTTCCTTACAATGCATCTGATCTCAGAGACGCTATTAGAGAAAGTTGGGGTTCCTTATAATGCATCTGATGTGAGACGCGCCGTTAGAGAGTCTGGGTTCCTTACAATGCATCTGATCTGAGACACGCTATTAGAGAGGGTCGGGGTTCCTTACAATGCATCTGATCTGAGACACGCTATTAGAGAGGGTTGGGGTTACTCAGAATTTCACATAGTGTTTCTTAACCAAAAAAAATTGAAAACCACTGAGCTAGGCTTTCAAATACTGTAATATTGGTGTATATACTGAAGGGATCAGTGCTGTTTATTTATGTTTTGCTTATTTAATTTTAAATGATGAATGTAAAAGTTATACAGTATTTGAATAGCCTCATAGTTTTCTTTATTTCACAGAGTAAGTTTCTTTACTTTACAGAGTTTTCTTCATTTTCCATTCTCTCACTTTGATGATACATGGGACTAAGGAATTGGCCACAGAATTGTTATATATTAGTATTAATTGGCCACAGAATTTTTATGTATTAGTATTGATTATCTTCATAAAGGCTGCTTGAATTGAAGTCTATTTTGTAAAAAGATTGGCCAAGCAATTAGGGAAAATTGTCAAACTCACCACAGACATACAAAGAAAGATATGTATTAAAATCAATAAATGTGCTCCGTGATACCGTTGTATCTCGTGTGTGAAATACATGAAACCGTTCTGTGAGCGGTAATTGATCTCCTTAGCGAATAAATAAATAACACCAGCTCAGAACTTGAGATTACAGTATATTGGGAAACTGAGAAAATGTATACAA
Organism: Ascaphus truei; assembly: GCF_040206685.1. NCBI lineage: Eukaryota > Metazoa > Chordata > Amphibia > Anura > Ascaphidae > Ascaphus > Ascaphus truei. The sequence goes on from NC_134484.1 coordinate 417,788,473, forward strand.
GCTTTGATATCTCCCTTTATAATTCTGTGCCGAGCCTTCAAGCACCAACTACTGTAACTTGGAGCTGGATATCTTCTTGCCACAATATTGTAATAAAGTCTTACACCAGACATTATAGCGTAATAAAGTGGTTTATTCGCAGGTTGCAAATGCACAACGTTTCATGGATCTCCCTTCCTGCAAACCTGCAAAATAAACCACTTTATTACGTGTAGCCCTGTTTCCTTCTGAATACAGTAAGTACAACTACCAATGCTGTATAACCTGCTGACTCACAGGGCCTAAGCCCTGGGGCAATATATTTATATAGAGTACCTCTTATCAGATGCAGCGCCTCCACCTGCGATGGCTCCCAGCAGAGCGGGAGATGTTCCTCGCAGGACTATAATACAATACTACTCACACAGCATGTAAAAGAAACAGTAGCTTTACTAGCAGTAACCATAACCATGCATTGTATATCCCTATTGGTGTTACTCCTCAATGAGACACTATACTACCGCGTCTCACAGGACACGACCCTTCACCGTGTTCCCACACCGTGTCCAATACTGTGTGTGACTGCGCAGCCACTAGTATGAATGTTATTATAGTTGGTGCACTTAATGGATGTGCGCTCGGACCCGCAAACAGACTTCACAAAGGATCCGACGACGCAGAGCTGCTTGTGATACCTTCCGGGGCGATCCCACATGGATGGCTGATGATATGCCTGAAGAGGTCTGGTCCCAAACCTCTGGGATGGTGCCGTGACAGTCTCTGTGTCTTTCGCAGCTTCACTCACTAATGTGACAGGTTCCTATTCTAGGGCCTGTCCCTACATTAACTCTGACTGACTGTGACTCAGGGCCTATCTGGGCCTGGGGGTGTACGGGCCTATTGTAGAGGCTACTTGCCTCTCTACACGCTGAGCTCCTTCCTCGTCCCCCTCCCGATCTTCTCTGCCTGCGTGCTCCCCTGCGCAACCTCCTAACTCTTCCTGCAGAGTCTCCTATCGCCCTATTGGCTCCCTGGCATCACCTGGTCTGGCTGAGGCTCATGGGACTTGTAGTCTCCGGGCCTAGGCCCCTTCTGATTGGCCCGTGCTTCGTGCACTGCCGCACCCACTCTCTGCTCATGTGCTAATCTGACGCCGTTGCCTCCGAGACTCTCTGCGCATGCGCAAGTACCAATGGCGGTGCCCTGGACGCTCGGGCCACCGCTTAGCCTCCGGTGTACCGAAACGCTCCTTGCACGCTCTGCAACCTTCCCTTATTCTCCCAATGCAGCGGAGATAAGGGTTAAGCCTGGGACCCGCTGCGCCCGGCGGCGCGGGCGGCCACACGAGAGTTCCCCACCAGCAGGGGAATCCTCCTGAGCCGGTCCCGGTCCCCCCTGGCTGCACAGCTCACTACACGCTGTGACGCGTCAGCTGCTAGGGGATACAAGAGAATTGTAATCCCTAGCTTCGACGCGTCACGTGGTGTGGCTATGAGCCAATGAGGAGGGGAGGCTTCGGGAGGAGGAGAGGCTTCGGGGAGCGGAGAGGAGAGTGGAGGGAAAGCAGCGTGAGTGCCTGTCTGTGTGTGTGTCTGAGTGCCTGTCTGTGTGTGTGTATGTGTGTGCCTGAGTGCGTGAGTGCCTGCGTGTGTGTGTGTGATTACATTGTGATCAGCAGCTCCAGCCCGAGCCCGTGGAGGGAGGGGGGGGAGTAGCGGGTCCCTCCGCTCAAGCCTCCCACTCCCGCCCACCTCCCGCTCCGGCTCCCGCTCCCTACAGACCGCATATCGCGTCTGTGTATGTCAGCGCCCCGCCTGTCTGCAGCGGGGCCTTAGCCTAAGCCTGGGGGACCAGGCTACACTGGTGTAAGACTTTATTAGAATAGTGCAGCAAGAAGATATCTAGCTCCAAGTTTAACTATGTGTTCATCTGCCTGCACCTTACAAAGAAAAAGGACACCCACTCCAATGGGAAAGTTCTAAAACCTTTATCCTAATTCTAACTTGCTAGGCTTCTAGTGCTTTATTCAATAAGGTCCAAAGCAACACATCGCAATTGACTCGAATAGTACTTTTCAGCCACCTCAAACCTTATTACAAAATTTAAATGCCACAGTGTTAAAGTAATTTAATTATAAATTGCCATACGTACTGTACATACTGTACTCCCAGAAAACTTTCTTACATATAGGTGCAACTAGTCTAAGTTTTTTCATTAATATTGTAATCGGTCTGCGATCTGCAGTACAATGAAAAATCCCCATATTTTGAGCATTTAGAGTAAATTTTAGGCAAGGGTATTATGTGTATAGTTGCAGTAAGTATGTACTGTATTAATTTCCCTTTGTTAGAACCATGTACCCGTCAATTATATATTCTATATCTTTTAGCATCATACTTATGGAAACACACAGTGCCGATTAGGTCACTATCACAAGGAAACTATTTATCGCTTTGGGCCAAGTGTTCAAATATCACACAGGGTACAATCATGTAATGCAATTGCGGTAATAACAGTATTCTTTTTTTTTTTTTTTTTTCCGGGTTTGATAATTAGTTTGTTTAATGGCGTTTGATGTATCTAGGCTTAATTATTGGTTGCTGGCCTAGGACATATACCCTTTTGGGGAGCAAAATATGTAAGTATAGACCCCTTTTTTGAACTATTATAAAAGGATGAGTGATAATATAAAATGTGCAGGATAGAATTGAATAGAATTGAGGTAAGAATGATTAGTTTATATTTGAATTGCAAGCTTTTATACAGCAAGAAGTAAAAGCTATTGTATACAGTTCTAAGGTTTGAGATTATAGTGTGATTGGATGCTCATCCAGATGTAACTGTATTGGGGTCACTTCCAATCTAGGATACAGTATATTGACAAATGTCGTGTGCAGACATGTGAAATTTGCTATTGGTTCCAAGTTGAAGTTACCAAAAAATAATACTGATATAGGTATGATCAGAATATCCTATACTGTTTGTTACCTTTTTAATTTTACTAAATGGGTGATTCTTCCAGTAACATAATCCTGCTCACTAATACATTAGGCACTTATATGAATCCCGAGACAAACTCAGGTATTTTTTTAATTTATTGTTGGTCTATAATGTTCTGCAACTTAAGATGTACATAGTATATAAATGAACATGTAGTAGTGCACATTTTTGTTGTCCAAACTGCAACACTTTTGAATTGATCTCTATCAATGTTTAAAGGATATTTGATGTATTTGATGTGTAAAAAATTAAATTGAAATCACAAAGATTTGTGCAATATAGTGCAATTGTTTTATCACCAGACAATAGCCTCCGAAGTTTGGAAACTCCTCGATACATATCCAATTAAAAAAATATTTCTATTTCCTTTAAGAACCCCATATTTTACTCGTAGAAAAATGAACTAGACAGCACTCGTGTTGAATAAATGAGGTGAAATCAAAATAGGATGGTGCACAGGGCAACTGGGAGGACCCTACTTCCTCCCAAATAACATACAGTAAATAGCAAATTGTAGTCCCCTGGTACTTCCCTTTACCCTGTAACTGAATCCCTGAAATAAGCATTGTCAAGCTGTTAACCAATGAGGTCAATGGAAGTATCAACATCAATGTGCAAAATATGGATGCTGCAAAGGTAATAGCTGGCAAAGCAAGGCCCCTGGGGGATAAGGTCCCACAGACACAGACTGTAATGTAGACCAATGCAGACAGCACTACTCAAATCCTGAGGGAAGCAGCCCTGATGCAGCAAGTTTGCCTTGTACAAACAGATCAGGGGACTACGGTCTCCCTGGGAATGGGCCTGAAGAAGGGGTTTTATACCCCGAAACGTTCATTGCCCCCCTTGCCCTGGACTTTTTCCCCCCTCTTTACCCCCATCTATCCCTTCCCATCCTTTCCTCCCTTCCCTGTTTCTCTCCCTGTCTCCCTAGTACATTTTGACTATTTTTTGCTTTTGTTGTGCATCTTACATGTATCATTAAATTATTTTTGGCTTATCCATTTGTTCATGCTCTTTCTTTCACTTTGAGTGCCGGGAACATTTGTTTGCTACCCATATTTTACTCATTTCAAAATGAAAACACAGACACATATTTTACTCATTTCAAAATGAAAACACAGAGACAGAATAGTTAACATAATTATTGGTATTTGGTAAATAATAGAAATAATTACAGGTAAAGCTATTGATCCAGAAGAAGGCGAAAAACCCTGGACACTGAGGCCAATTTGTGTCACAGGTAAAAAATTCCTTCCTGACCTCGGGAAAAGGCGATCAGTCAAACATACAACCCTGGATCAAGGGCATTTGTTTAAATACAGCAGTTTATGTGGGACTTCCTAGGGGAGTAAGTGTAATGGAAAACATTTGTTTCTCTGCACGAGGTGTGTTTGGTTTTTCCTGCAAAACAATGTCAAGTTAAATACAGAAATGCAGCCGACTGGATCTGCAGCTCCTCATAGCCTGAGAATCCTAGCAGGTTCCATGCAATGTTCACAGGTAACATTGGGGATTTATTATTAGGCTCCTTTGTCACAGATACGTGAAAAGATCCTAAAGTTTATAGTTGCTGCAGGATCTGTAGTAAAAACATCAGATTAACATGAATAGGTTTATGATCTCGAATTTTAGGATCTGGGGTTGGGACGGTTCCTACCGAGTGTTGCAAGCACTGTAAATGAAAGGGGTTGGGATACGATATACTGTAAGTCAGGAGAGCGCAAACTTTTTTCCCTGCATCCCCCTGCCGGCAGTTCCCCTCTCTTCGCGCCGCCCACCCCCCTCTTACTTTGCTTCGGCGTCATAACATCGCGTTGCCATGGCGATGCGTGTAAGAAGCCGCCGGAGCCAAGGTAAGGTAAGTGAGGTTTACAGAGGCCTTTGCCGCTCCCCCGGCACTTAATTTAAGTAACTTTGGGAAGCGTACGGGGCCTCTGTAAACCCCGTGCCCCCCGCAGACAGTCTCGTGCCCACCCTGGGGGGCGCACCCCCCAGTTTGCGCACAACTGATGTAAGTAATAGAAAGATATGGACCATTACAACACATACTTTATACTCACGTCTTTATACTCACCTGGTCCTGATTCCTGCTCTCCCAGTGACTTCTCATGTTGTCTGACTGTAAGACCAAATTGAATTTTCTAATTGAAAGCCCTTTTCTTTGACGTGTCTTTTTCAGTGCACATCATTACAATTCCTTCATTCATGTATATTATTGATATACTAACATTAGTTGTATCCGGGCTGATCCTGATTCCTGGTTCGGAATCCTGCCCTTTCAAATTTCTAAGATGTGTCTTTGTAAGTAATAGAAAGCTATGGCCAATTACAACAGATACTGTATGTAAGGGGGTCAACCCTCGGTTCTCCTGATCTTCCTTTGCCCCCTGCCTTACCCCTGTGCCAATGGGGGAAGGGGACGGCGACGGCGACTTCTCCCGGTGGGCGCCGCCATCTTGGTTGTGGCGCGAGGTTCACGCAATGCGCAGAGAGGTTGGCAAGGGTAGCGGTGGCCATTACAAGTGTGCAGGAGCTCTGGGAAGTTGTGCAGGCGCAGTTAGGCGTGGCGGCGGCCATTGCAGCTTTGCACAGGCGCAAGAAAGATCGCGCACGCGGTCCCCATAGGAAAGAGGTCCTGAGTGGACTACATCCCCCAGGAGCCTCTGGGGAATGCCCTATGATCCCTGTCACCTGCAGCCAGCCAGCCAGCCACCGAGACTGGCAGATTCTCTGCAGCAGGGAATTGGTTACATTGTTGTGAAGCACATGAGTCAGTCAGACTGAGGATACAGAGGGGGAAAGAAGGGGGGCAGAGAGCTGCGAGCTTCTGCCCTAGGCCAGAAAATCCCCAGGCTAGAGCTGAGGCTCTGACTCCCCACTAGTGAGGGTGGGTGGTCACAGGGACAGGCCCTAGGATAGGGACCTGTCACAGTGAAAGAGAAGGAGCTCTGTGTGTAGGGAGGCAAGTAGCCCCTACATTAGGCCCTATACCCCAGGCCCAGTTAGGGACCGAGTCATTGAAAGGTTGGAGCTGCTACAGGGACATGCCCTAGATAGGGAAAGGATCCCCTCAGCAGTCAGGTGTGTTATAAGATAGTCAGGGACACAGCTGTGTGCACGTGGCCTGGCAAGTTTGGTCTGGTGACAGACCTGTTCAGGAAAGAGACAGTCTTCAAGGTGGGATCGTCTGGCGGGACATCACCCCACGCGGATCAGCGGATCCTTTGTGAAGATTCATCATACCGAGTGTGGACACACTCGGCAGGTACAGTCACCAAGTGCACCACCATTACCGGTACCACACAGGCACTGATCACGCCTAAGGTTGCATAACTCTTGGGACACTTGGGACTCAGGGAATAAGGTGTGGGGTACAAGGCCCTGTGAGGTGTGTGGCTAGTTGTGTCTTCAGTGGGTGGAGTGATAAGATATTATCATAGAGTTATAAGTCAGTACATTAGAGCGTTAAGAGATATGTTATGTTCAGTAAAGCCCTTTGCTATTTCACATCCAGTGTATGTGTTCATTTGTATGTGTCCTGCGAGGAACAACTCCCGCTCTGCTGGGAGCCATCGCAGGTGGAGGCGCTGCACCATATAGTAGTAGTAAGGGTAATTCACCCCAGGTTCCCCGTTGCGGAAGCTCAGCCCTCCTTGTTGCCAAACAGGTACAGCACCACACTGATAAGTAGTCAGATACACCTACCCACTTCAATCTCACTTAGGGTAGGGGTAAGAGGGCTACATGTATACTCACTGTCTGCAATCACCTGGTCCCGATTCCTGGTTCTGCGTCCTGCTCTCCCAGTGACTTCTCATGTTGTCTGACTGTAAGACCAAATTGAATTTTCTAATTGAAAGCCCTTTTCTTTGCATATCATTACAATTCCTTCATTCATGTATATTATTGATATACTAACATTAGTTGTATCCGGGCTGATCCTGATTCCTGGTTCGGAATCCTGCCCTTTCCAATTTCTAAGATTGTGTCTTTGTAAGTAATAGAAAGCTATGGCCAATTACAACAGATACTGTATGTAAGGGGGTCACCCTCGGTTCCCCTGATCTTCCTTTGCCCCCTGCCTTACCCCTGTGGCAGTGGGGGAAGGAGACGGCGACTTCTCCCGGTAGGCACTGCCATCTTGGTTGTGGCGCGAGGTTCGAGCAATGCGCAGAGGTTGGCAAGGGTAGCGGTGGCCATTACAAGTGTCACTTAGGGTGGGGGTAAGAGGGCTACATGTATACTCACTGTCTGCAATCACCTGGTCCCGATTCCTGGTTCTGTGTCCTGCTCTCCCAGTGGACTTCTCATGTTGTCTGACTGTAAGACCAAATTGAAATTTCTAATTGAAAGCCATTTTCTTTGATGTGGGTCTTAGGCCAAGTTCCCACTGGCTGCTGCAGCGCCCGCTGTGGTAGACACTGCAGGAACAAGAGTCGCCCCACAATGGGACCGGGCCCGCTGCAAGGGGGGGTCGCCGCGCCGACAGAAACTCCTGCTCTCAAGAAAATTGAACTCACAACGGAGGGCTAGGCCATGCCCCTGGCGGTTCAGCATATGAGGGCGTACCTGCCAGGTGAGGTCATGACCACGCCCCCGTCACTCCTACATCACGCCCCCTGTCTTTCCCTCTGCAGCTCTCCGCAGACGGGGGAATTCGGCTGCATGCGCCGCCAGCCTCGCAGACACGCGTGCAGCGCAGGAACTGGGGCCATAGCCTTAATTCAGTGCATATCATTACAATCCCTTCATTCGTGTATATTATTGATATACTAACATTAGTTTTATCCGGGCTGATTCCTGGTTCTGAATCCTGCTCTTTCAAATTTCTAATTGAAAGCCCCTTGCTTTATACTCACTGTCTGCAATCACCTGGTCCTGATTCCTGGTTCTGCGTCCTGCTCTCCCAGTGGATCATGTTGTCTGACAGTAAAACCAAATTAAAATTTCTAATTGAAAGCCATTTTCTTTGATGTGTGTCTTATTCAGTGCATATCATTACAATTTCTTCATTGCTGTATATTATTGATATACAGTACTCACATTAGTTGTATCCGGGGTATATCATCAAGTTTTATCCTGTTGCATATATCCAATGTATATAAGTAAATATAGCATATATATTTTCATCATCTTTGGTGTATGTATATCCATTTTATATCATCTAGCGTATAAAACAAAACAAAACAAGCATACAATTAGCACTACAAACTTAACAGTGCCCTCACAATTATAATAGTTATACCAAACAATTGGGTATAGTGACCGTGATGTCTCAAGGTGAACACAAATGGTTACAGCCTAAAAAACCTTGGGCTTTCTCAGAAACCCCAAATAGTCACGGTGTGTGTCAATGGTTCTCTTGGGCGCAATGGGTCACTCCAGGGAAAATGTGGAAAGGAAAAACACAAATAGTGTAATAAGTTCAAACAATAGGGATTTTGCTTGTGGAACATTTTGAACTCACTTTCCTTCGCTTGAGTTTCACGCTCATCTCATGGTACTTGTGTGCTCAGCTGTCAATCAGGGAACTAACTCCCTTACTCTCTCCACAGCTGAAGTTTACTGGAAAACAAAGAAAGGGGAACATATTGAGTATAGATAGAGTATTTAGAGTATATGAGATGTACAATCTACATAATTGAAATTACTCCTTTTATGTATTTATGTCAAGTGCCATATCTATTGTGTATATAATTATATGCAATAATAAAACAACTTATACACAGTATATATACACTGCTTATAATATTTATGTGTAAAGCTATAAATTATGTTATTCCGATCTTGACTCCCTACTATATTAAATATCTCACCTCCCTTCCTTGGTAATTATCCAGAATATCTCCATGTCCAGAAAAGCACTGACATGGTAGGTAGGTAGGTAGGTAGGATAAGCTGTCTCCTTCCTCCTGAAGTTCATCTTTTGATCTGTGCTGTAAGCCCAGAAATTGCTGCTTACATACTGTCAGCCACCAGATGTCAAAATACCCATGTGATGGGGCTACTTTTGTGACATCACATGATGACATGTCGTGGTGTCACACGTGGAGGTTTTGTGGCATATTGCAGCCAAATGTATAAAACTACTTAGATAGATAGCAAATGATTATATTACTAGGCTTTTAGCACAGGCTTGAAACATTACATTGCAGAAATTATTCTATTTGAGCCTTTAGTTTATAGATTTTCTCAAAGGCTACAAGAGAAATATTGCTTGGGTTCATTGTCTATATAATCTAAGGATAAATATTAGTATATATACAAAAAAAGAAGCTATGTACTGTATGTAAGCGCTGTATGTAATCCAAGATCTCCCCTCACATTCCTTAAACTGGAGATTTAATTGTAGTTTACAGCAGGGCTTTGTTGAGGAACTGAGCTCTGCCCCTTTTTTTATTCTTACAAACCCTTTTTTGGGGATCTAGGAGAAACTCCATAAAGTTATTATAAATGTATTATTGGCCATGTACTGCAGTACTAACTGGGATATAATAAATACACTCTAACACTTTAGTGTTTAATTGTTTCTTTTTTTTTTGTTACTTAAATTTGTATTGATCATTTTATATACATAAAGAAACAGGGTATACAAAAAAGAAAACAAGAAAAGGGGCGAGATACAATAATACAAATAAATTAGTTGTAATACAATAAAGGGGAGGGAGATCAAGGGGAAAAAAAGGTGGGGGGCAGCATTTGTAACAATATAACACAGTAAGCAACAGTTTAAATACTACATGTATCACTCTGTTCTAAGTATTAATTTTTCTAACACATTTTAGTGTTTACAGATTAATTCTTTTTTTGTAGTTTAGATATAAATATGACTTTGTGTACATACTAAAAATAGAGGTTATCTGCAATTCCAGTTTGGGGTATACTGTACAAGTCCAGTTTGGGGTATACTGTACCGTACATCAGTACACTCTGCAAAAGCTGTCGTTTGTGACATCATTGATGATGTCACAGTGCACTACCAGATAACTAGACTCCTTGTAAATACAAAAAGGCATTTAATGTTGGGGTTTAATAGTTCAGAAAAGTGTAATTTGTATTCCATTTCTGAGTGTAATTGAAGGAGAAATGGGCAGGCCAGCCCTGCAGGAAGGCAATGTATTTCTACAATTGCTTAAGGACATTTGCATGTATCTGTCAGGCACTACCTCTCTGACACACCGGATGGATGATGATGGCTGGCAGCGGCGGCAGCAGCTCGACTCTCGGGCGGCCGCCAGCCAGCCAGGAGCAGCAGAGTTAGGATTAAAGGGGTATGTCGTCACTAATCTGATTCAGAAACTTTAACTTCTTCATGGCTGTTACAGGGGGTTAAGCAAAGACACTAGTAATCCATTGGTGGGGCGGCACACAGAGGGATTTATTTTTCTTACAAATAGGTTTCTCAAAAAAAAAAAAGTAACATCACAAATGTCCATAAACAAAATTAGAAATTAAATATATTGTGTTCCTGCAGGACTGACCTGAATATTTCTCCTTGAATCTCAGAAATGGAATCAAAATTAAATTCTTCTGAACTATCAAAATAGGCTTGTGCGGGAACCTGGCGTGAAATCGCTTTAACAAGCTGGAAGCATGGATCTGACGAAGAGGTATCCATGAGCGATCTTCTGGTCCATAGCCTTTCCAGTGTACAAGGAATTGGACACCTCCTCTGGAGAATCTGGAATCGATTATGGATTGAATTTCAAATTCTTCTTGACCCTGTACGATGACAGATAGATGTTTAGGTGAGATGTCAGGAAACTGAGAACTTCGATTTACAGGTTTTAACAATGAGACGTGAAAGACCGCCGGGATTCTCATAGATTGAGGCAGTTGTAAGCGGTACGCCATAGGATTGACCTGTTTGAGAACGGTGAATGGGCCCAATGATCTTGGAGCCAGTTTCAGTGTAGGTGTTTTCAATCTTATGTTCTTAGAAGAAAGCCACACTTTGTCACCTGGCCTAAATTTGGGTGCCTCACGGCAAGACGATCCGCCTGTATCTTTTGTCTGAGTACTGCCTCCTGCAGAGTCCTTTGAATCCTCCAAGAATTTTGGAGCGTGTTCACTCTGGAATCTGCTGCTGGAACTCCAGAAAGATAGGAAGAGATGGGAAGGCACGCTGGATGAAACCCGTAATTTATAAAAAGCGGTGACTCTTGAGAAGACTCATTTCTGAGTGAGTTATGATTGGATTCGGCCCATGGGAGTAGTTCCATCCAGTTATCCTGTGAATCAGAAATAAAGCATGGCAGGTATTGCCCTAGTGACTGGTTTGTTCTTTCGGTTTGTCCGTTGGTTTGGGGATGATACCCGGAAGAAAAAAGAAGAGAGATCTCCAACCTTTGAGCAAAGGCACACCAAAATATCGAGACGAACTGTGACCCCCGATCGGACACTATAGAGAGTGGGACTCCATGAATACGAAATATTTCCTTGATATAAATATCTGCTAAGGGGGCAGAGTTAGGAAGACCCTTAAGAGGAATGAAATGGGCCTGTTTGGAAAACCTATCAACAATAACGAGAATAGTATTCATCCCACGAGAAACAGGAAGCTCAACAATAAAGTCCATTGAGAGGTGGGTCCACGATCGGTCCGGAAAAGGTAAGGGACAAAGCAGACCAGACGGCTTGTTGCAAACGGACTTATTTCGAGCACAGATGGAACAGGAGTTGATGAATTCCTTGATATCCTTAGACATATTAGGCCACCAAAAGGTGCATCTGATCAAATCGGAAGTCCTCTTTGTACCCGGGTGACCGGCTGACTTAGAAGAATGACCCCACTCAAGGATTTTCTGGTGAAATTGAGGTGCAGCATACAAGCAACCCTCCGGCACTTCCATACCCTCGGGAATGAGCGTCTGAGTCTCCAAGATCTTGTCCAGCACATCAAAAGAGTTAGCCGAAATGACATATTTGGCGGGAAGGATGGTCTCAGGAATGTCTTCGGATTTGTCTTCACTGACGAATTGACGGGATAAGGCGTCAGCCTTTAGATTCTTAGTACCAGGAATGTAGGAAATTATATAGTTGAATCTGGAAAAGAACAATGCCCAGCGAGCCTGACGGGAGCTGAGACGACGGGCACCCTCGATATATAATAAATTCTTATGGTCTGTAAGAATTGATATAGGATTTTCAGTACCCTCCAGGAGGTGTCTCCACTCTTGCAGAGCAAGTTTGATGGCCAAGAGTTCCCTGTTGCCGTCATCGTAGTTTTGTTCTGTGGGGGAGAATCCTTTTGAGAAGAACCCGCAAGGGTGTAGCTTATTCTGAGGGGAATGTCTCTGTGAGAGTACGGCTCCTGCTCCAATATCCGAGGCCTCTACTTCCAACATGAAAGGAAGTTTAGGGTCCATATGGCGTAAGATAGGAGCAGAAATGAACACTTTCTTAAGGGTTTCAAAGGCCTGGCATGCCTCAGGAGACCAGGAGGAAGTGTTTGCATCTTTCTTCGTCAGGGCAGTAATGGGAGCCACTGTGGCGGAAAAATTATGGATAAATTTATGATAATAATTGGCGGAGCCAAGAAACCGCTGAATCGCCTTAAGAGAAGTGGGTTGGGGCCAATCTACCACTGCCTTAAGTTTTACAGGATCCATAGAAAAACCCTTATCAGAGATAATGTATCCCAAGAAAGAAGTGGATGTTTGGTGGAAAAGACATTTCTCCATCTTGACAGAGATGATTCTCACGTAGATGTGAGAGAACTAGCTTAGTGTGCTTGATATGCTCGGATATAGATTTATAAAAAATAAGAATATCGTCAAGGTAGACAATTACAAAAATGTTGATGACATCTCGAAAAATATCTTTCAAGAATCCTTGAAAAGGCCGCTTGGGCATTACAGCGCCCGAAAGGCATGACCAAATATTCGTAATGGCCGTCTCTTGTATTGAAGGCCGTTTTCCATTCGTCCTCTTGTCGGATGCGTATGAGATTGTAGGCCCCACGAAGATCGAGTTTGGAAAAAATGGAAGAACCTTGTAGCCTATCAAACAATTCTGAGATGAGTGGCAAGGGGTAACGATTCTTCAGGATTATTTTGTTATGACCCCTATAGTCTATGCATGGACGGAGTGAACCATCTTTATTCTTAACTAAAAAGAACCCAGCCCCGGCTGGGGAAGAAGAAGCTCTAATGAACCCTCTCTTTAAGTTCACCTGGATATATTCGGACATAGCCTTAGTCTCAGGAAGGAACAAAGGATAGGATCTGCCTTTAGGAAGGATGGTAATGGGCAGAAGCTTTATGGGGCAATCATAAGGGCGGTGCGGATGTAAAGTTTCAGAGCGAACTTTATCAAAAACATCAATGAACTTTGCATATACTTCAAGAAGTGTAGGTTTGGCAAGAGAACTGGCCTCTATGCCAGCGATAAGTTGTACCGAGGATTCAGGAGCAATCTCCGAGGCAACACCCCATTGTATAGGTCTCTTGTCTGTCCGGTCTATAAGCGGATTGTGTTGTTGAAGCCAAGGAAGGCCTAGAATTACCTGTACAGAGGGTGAATGAATAACATCCAGTGATATTTTTTCCTTGTGACCGTCACTAGTGGAGAGAGTAAGAGTAGGAGTCTCCAATGAAATGAAGGCTGGCTGGAGAGGAAGTCCGTCGATAGCCTCTAGACCCACCGGTATTGATTTCTTGATCAGAGGAATCTTATGTTTGGTAGCGAAATCTTGATCCACAAAATTTCCCCCAGACCCGGAGTCGAAGGCAGAGGCAGGAACTAGGAAGCCAGGACCCTCAAGGAAGAGAGATAGCATGACCCTGGTAGGTAGACCTCTCTTACTAGAAGAAGAAATGATACCCAATGAGACCCCCTTATACCTCATTGGGTATTGGCGTTTCTCGGCTTCGTGGGACAGTGAAGCACCAGGTGATCCGGCAGTCCGCAGTAAAGACATAATCCTCCAGTTTTCCGAAGTTGTTTCTTTGAAGGGGAGAGCTGGTTAATTCCTACACTGGCGACACACTTTATTCGAGCTCGGCTAGTCCCACGAATTCGGGTATACCCGGGTGTATTGAGGTTTGTGACTGTTTTCTGCCCGAGTGCATTGCGTTATTTTCCAGGCAGGGATTGAAGCATTTTATTCCCGCTGGCTGCAATACTGCACAGTATATAAATATATACTGCATTACAATTCATGAATTTATGCCATCTGGTAGACACGCGAAGCATTGCAGCCTATTAAATCCTAATCATTATCATTTAACAGATCAGCCGCCCCGTCAGCCAGGCATGAACCCAGGCTGGGAAGGCAAACGCAACGGGGCTTGTCAGAGGTGAGGAGCGGCGCATTCCAGGTATCTGCCAGGTACATACTGGGTATTTGCTCGAATAAAGTGTGTCGGTGCAGTAACTGTATTGGTTCTGGAGCCTCAAGAGCTGGGAAAGTAGAACGAGAGAGACTGGGAACAAGAGCAGTTGGTGTGACAGAATGCGAGTGATGGCGTTCAAGCCTCCTTTCTTGAAGGCGTTGATCCACCCTAATACACATGGCAATAAGATCCTCGAGCACCGTAGGTCTTTCTTGAGCAGCTAATTCATTCTTTAATGACTCAGAGAGACCTTGCCAGAAAGATGCAGATAATGCCTCATCGTTCCAGCCCGTCTCTGCCGCGATGGTCCGGAATTCCAGGGCGTATTTTGCAACCGGTCTGTGACCCTGAGAATTGTGAAATAAAGACGAAGCAGCAGTAATCTTATGGCCAGGGGTATCAAAGACCTGCTTAAATTCCTTCTTGAAGCGTGGGTAAGTTCCGGTCTCTGCTCCCAGATGGGGGATGCCCATGCCAATGCGTCTCCGGTTAATAAAGCGATAATATACGCCACTTTAGATCTGTCAGAAGAGAAGCGGGAAGGGGTTAACTCGAACTGTTTGTCACATTGGTTGAGGAAACCTCGGCATCCATGGGGATCTCCCGCATATCGATTGGGTGTGAGGGAGACGTGGGGAGAGGGAGAGAGAAGCTTCAGGGGAAGAAACAGACAAAGAAGCAGCAGGTCTAATAATTCTGGATTGTGATTGGTTAAGAGAAACCATGGCCAGGTTTTGAGTAAGGGAAGCAATCTGATTATCCAGGTATTAGAAATGCTCAGAAATCAAAGTCAGGGCTTGGCCCACCACAGGGGGGTCCATGTTTGTTGGGCTGAGCATACTGTAAAGCTTGCGCTGCCCACGAGCAAGACAGGACCCCGGTACTGAGGTGGGGAAGTAGCAAACCAAGCACCCACAGCAACGGAAGAGTGCCTGGCAGGCAGATTGTCAAACGTAGCCAGGTCTGGATTGGAGAGAGTGGGTTAGTGGATACTTGCCAAGGTCTTGGAATGGAGAGTTCAGAATAGTCAAGACCGTTAGCCGTGGTCGGGGGTTGGAGAGGTCAGAATTGTGAAAGTCCGTATAGCCGTGGTCTGGTGTTGGAGAGGTTAGAATCGTTATGGTCCTTATAGCTGTGGTCTGGGTTGGAGATATCCGCAGAGTCGAGGGTAAGCTGGGGTCAGTATCCAGAGGGGTGTCAAAGTCAAGCCGGGTCAGTACACAAAGAGTTAACTGCAAGAGATCACAGGACAGGGAGCAAGGCACAATGAACGCAGGAGCTCAAGGCTACAACAAGTTATGCTCAGCAATGACTGGGAGTGAGAGCAGGGTACTTATGGGAAACAGGAACCAGTAGCAAGGGAGGCGGAGCGGAGGCACAGCCTCCGCGGAGGCAAGGATTGGCTGCAGGAGACATGTGGGATAAAAGTACTTGCCACGCAGCTTGGGAGCAGTGCACGTCGTCACGTGTGCGCCGCGCAAGAGAGAAGCGCGGCGCATCCGAGGGGGCGGAGCTAAGCTCCGTGGCACATTATAAGAGCTGCGCGTGCTCTGTAAGCAGAGCGGGGGTGCTTGCACGCGCTGTTGCCACAGCGGAGGTCTGAGCTAAGACAGGTAAGGAGGAAACACGCCGCAAAGGACGTTTTCCCCGATTCCTTACACGATCACAGACTCAAAATGACACAGCAATCGCGGCTCTAGAGCACCTCCAGTCATATATTGCATTTCTCACAACTTCCACTCTATCCTTACCTAATTTTCACTGCCCAGTCCTCACCCACCTCTCAACATGAATCGATCACTCCTGCCACTGCCAGGCCTCATCTACTATTTATATTTGCTCTGACCTCACTTTTCAAAATACACTTTTCTTTCTACCAACCTCATTATTCGTCTAACTACATTTATATATATCTCCATCTCTCCTTCCTTCTCCACTTCTTACTTCACATGAATTCCTTTCCTATCTGCACCCTCTGACACTGCACAGCTATACCCCCTGCACTAAAACACACCCCTATAAATCCTCACACATTCTCTTTCCGTTGCTTCTGGGGATATCTGTCCCAATCCTGTTCCCTGCCTTATTTCTACATGCTCGTCCTCGCTTCCCAACATAAAACTTCCTCAACTCCACGTATCAACCCCTCTAACCTCATTCTGATCCCCTGTCAACCTCCCTCCTTTCTCCCTTTATCCTGTGCGCTTTGGAATGCTCACTAACAAGTTCCTCTGTGCACGTCTTCTTTTTCTCTCACTCTCTGCCCCTCTTTGCTTTAACCAAGACTTGGCTCACTCTCTTATGGTGGCCTTTCTTTCTCCCACACTCCGTGCCATGATGGCAGGGGTCAGGGGGGAGGGGGGGTTCTCCTCCTCTCCTCTATCTGCCATTTCCAAACCCTTCCAATTCCTTGCTCTTTCTTTTACTTCCTCTGAGGTTCACACTATCCAGCTTTTTTCTCCGCTCCCTCTCCACATGGAGGTCATATATCACCCACCTGAGAAAGGCAAACAAAAAACTCCAGTGAAATATCCAATGATGTCTCACCAGGCTGCGTCCCCGCTAGCGCTGAGCGGGCGGCGCTTGCGGTGGTTACTTACATACATATATCTACATAAGTCCCCGCTCATGCTGTGCGCACGCGCGCTCGTGCGTGGGCACACACGCTCACCCGCGCACGGCGCTTAGGTAAACGAAAAAATCTAACTTTCCAGTGTGCTCAACTACCCGCAATGCCCCCACGCGCGCATAAATGCAGGATACCCAGCGCCCATCATGAGCGCACTCAGCGCCAGCGGGGACTCAGCCTTAGGGGAAAAAAATATTCCTTCCTGACACCAACAATGGCAATCAGACTGCTCTTTGGATCAACATCCTCCCATGTTTACTTATTTGGTATATTGTTGTATACCTTTCCTTTCTAAAAAGATGTGTAAACCTTTTATTGGAAGATTCCTATTGTACTATATCTGCCACCAGTGTCTATGGGTAATTAATTCCACATTGTAACTGCCTTTACTGAAAGAACCCTTTACTTTGTTGCTGGTGAAATCTCCTTTCCTCCAACCTTAAGGGATGGCGATGTATTGTTTTTACTGCCATTTTGAGTAATATTTCTTTTGAAAGTTTCTTGAATGGACCCCGAATATATTTGCATATAGTTATCATATCCCCTCTTGAACACTTATTATCTAATGTAAACAAATCTAATTTAGCTAGCCTCTCCTTATATCAGATTTTCCACCCCCTTTATTAATGTAGTGGCTCTTTTCTCCACTTTTTCTAGTCCCCTAATATTGTTTATGGGGTGGTGCCCAAAACTGTACTTCACATTCATGGTGTGATATTACTTAAGCTTTAAACAGTGGCATAATTATGCTTACTTCCCTTCCATGCATACCCTATTTATTTTTAAATTTTTTATAGACTAAATTGGTTTATTATGTGTAACAAACTCACTACTCAAAAACATGTAATGTTTTACAAAGATATGAACACTATCAATTAAAGGAATGTGCAGAGACGCATTCCAGAGGGGGGTGGGGTGGGGATGGGGGAATTAACTCAGAAGCTTTCAAATAAGTTTTAAAGGCAGTTTTTTTTTTTATTCCTTTCTTTCAAACATTATTATTAGGCAATGATACATTTAGCAAACATTTCAATATAGACATAGCCTAATACAATAACAAGTGTTTCCCCCCCCCCTTAGTTGAGAAGGGGGGGACCATTGAAGGTAACCGCTCAGAGAGGTGGCGGGCCTCCAGGACCACTCTCTGGTCCAGAGATCAAGATAAGAGAGAAAAAGAAGGAAAGAGAGAGGGAGAGAGAGGGAAGAGAGGGCGGGGAAGGGAAGAGAGGGCGGGGAAGGGAAGAGAGGGGGGGGGGAAGAGAGGGGGGGAAGGAAAGAACCCTTTCCCATGCCTGCCGGCTCCTCCTCGTTCCAGGCCGGCATTCCGTCTTTATTAGCTTTACTGAGAAGAGTATAGACTGGGCGAGGTCAGTGGGTCAACCAGGGGTCCCATATATTATAAAACTGCTCTGTCGAATGTTTAAGAAATGCTGTTAACCTTTCCATAAGCATGACCTCATTCAGTCTTTTCCTCACGGTTTGTTTTGTGGGGGGAGATATCTTCTTCCAGGAGGACGCCACTGAGCATCTTGCTGCTGTTAAAATGAAGGGGATTCATTTCCATACTGGGCGATCAATTTCCTCCATTGGTCTGCCCAGTAGTCAGAGGATCTATAGGGATTGCGAGGTCTGTGACCTCTTTTATTAGATTTTGAATTATACTGCACCGACACTTTATTCGAGCAAATACCCGGTATGTACCTGGCAGATACCTGGAATGCGCCGCTCCTCACCTCTGACAAGCCCCGTTGCATTTGCCTTCCCAGCCTGGGTTCATGCCTGGCTGACGGGCGGCTGATCTGTTAAATGATAATGATTAGGATTTAATAGGCTGCAATGCTTCGCGTGTCTACCAGATGGCATAGATTCATGAATTGTAATGCAGTATATATATATATACTGTGCAGTATTGCAGCCAGCGGAAATAAAATGCTTCAATCCCTGCTTGGAAAATACCTCAATGCACTCGGGCAGAAAACAGTCACAAACCTCAATACACCCGGGTATACCCGAATTCGTGGGACTAGCCAAGCTCGAATAAAGTGTGTCGCCAGTGTAAGACAATATTTCTGAATTTCTGGACATAGCCACCAGATATGGGCCATATCCCCCTTTTGTCCACAGCCTCTCCAGCATAGATCTGATGCCAGAGGCTAGATTTGTTTCAATCTTGCTGGTGATACATTATCTTATATATATTTTCCCTGGATGTGGTACATATGGAAGTTCCTGATGCCGAGTCCCATATATCTTCCCAGTCCTCTCTGTCAATAACTATATTCAATTCCGCTGCCCATTTGAGCATATAATCATGTGTGGGAGGGTTCGCTGGGTTCTCCAATTCAGTGTAAATTTTTGTTATTAGACCTTTTTGGTGCGTGTCTACCTGACACAGTTTTTCAAATTTTGCGAGGGGGAAATTCTAATGCTGGGGACATCTTTTGCAGAAAATGCCGGATTTGGAGAAACTTGAATGTTTCCAGTTCAGGAGCATCGAATTTAGTGCGTAGATCTTGGGAGCTCAGGAGCTTCCCATTGCTCAATAGATTGCCAACCGCTCTGATCCCCTTTGTGTTATACCGCTCGAATTGCTTTGTCTCGCATCCGGGGGGGGGGGGGGGACTCGGGGTTATTGTAAAGTGGCGTGAGCTGTGAGCCCAGTGTCGAAAGTTGGAATTTAGCTTACGCCTTTAGCCATATTTCCCATGTGTGCTCCATCGCCCCTAACTCAAATTTACAAGCCGCCATGTCCCCCCTGTTCATTGACCATAGACGAGCTGGCAGAGAAGGCGTTTTGGAGTATTGTGACTCAATCTCTAGCCAGCAGAGCTGGTCTGGGTCCGAATTCCACATAGCCACCTGTTTCAATTGGGCTGCTTGATAGTATTTTGAAATGTCTGGAACACCCATACCCCCCCTTGCTCTCGGCGACAACAATACTGATCTGGCAACCCTGGGTCTTTTTCCTTGCCAGATGAATTTAAAATTTTTGTTTTGGATGTTTTTCAATTCCGACCCTGGGACCTGGAATGTCTGAAAAAAATACAGTAATCTGTGGAGTATGTTCATTTTAACTGAGATCATTCTCCTGGTCCATGACATTTGATATCCTTCCCATTTATCCAGGTCCTTTTTTGATTTTTTCAAAAAGGGGAGGGTAATTGTGTCGATATAGGAAGCGGTAGTCCTTTGATACATTAAATATTTGGCAGTAAATGTATGAAGGGCTCCACCTATAGTTAAAATTTAATTTCAATAATTGTATCTCTGACTCTGTTAAATTAAGATTCAGGGCTTCTGACTTGTCGCTATTTATTTTGTAGCCTGATATCTTGCCGAAGTCTATCAGTTCTTTATGAAGATTGGGGAGGGAGGTATGGGGGTGGTACAGGGTGAGAATGATATCATCGGCAAATAGTGAGATTTTGTAATTTGTCTTTCCGATTAGTATGCTTTGGATATCGATGTTATCCCGTACTTTTGATGCCAGAGGTTCAATTGTTAGGGCAAAGAGAAGGGGGGAGAGGGGGGACCCCTATCTCGTATCATTTTTTTATTGCAAAAATTTTTGTGGAGCCCCCCGGAAGTTTGACCACCACTGATGGGCTGCAGTGAAGTGTGCGGACTCCCTCCAGGAATTAGTCTTTGAAACCGAATTTCTGCATTGTTTGATCAAGAAATAGCCAGTCAATTCTATCAAACGCCTTCTCTGCGTCTAGGCTTAACAAAACCGCCTTGGTGTCTGTAAGGTGGACATGATCGACTATATTTATAATTTTGCGAGTATTGTCAGAGGCCTGTCTGCCCTGAACAAAGCCCACTTGGTCTATGTTTATTAACCTAGGTAAAATTGAGTTCAATCTATTGTCATGAATTTTACTGTACAATTTCAGATCGTTATTT
The DNA here is from genome assembly GCF_040206685.1 of Ascaphus truei. Lineage (NCBI taxonomy): Eukaryota > Metazoa > Chordata > Amphibia > Anura > Ascaphidae > Ascaphus > Ascaphus truei. The sequence continues at coordinate 417,809,323 of NC_134484.1, forward strand.
AATAAGAAAATAGGGCAGTAGCTCCCGCATTGCAGCGGGTCTCTAACCTCTTTGTGTATTATAGCCAGGCTGGCTTTAGTCATTGACGGGGGGATTGGAGTACCCTCCATAAATGAATTAAATAAACTTAACAAATGGGTAGATAGGATCGGGAGGAACTTCTTGTAATAGGCATTGGAGAAGCCGTCAGGGCCCGGGGCTTTGGAAATCTTTAACGTTTTTATTGCGTCAGCAAGTTCTTTTTGTGTTATTTTTGTATTGAGTAATTGGTTTCATAGATACCCTATTTAATGCAATATAAGATCTTATTTGCCTTTGTAGTTACTGGAAATGAATAGGTCATGGATAGCTAAGTTTATTGCAGACAGATTTTGCATTCAATAGGGCACAGGAAAGGGGAAGTGAGAGGTGAATGGGGATAAAGTTGGAGTGATTGTCAGTGCATAGTGAAAAGGAAACTTTAGGGGTAGGGTGTGAAACTGAAAGGATCGGTACTGTATGTGGATACGGTCAGGATTAGGTGATATGTCACCACAGAGTAGGAGTAATAGTATGGAGAGGAAGAGAGCGTAGGAGAGAGTGAGGAGTAATAGTATGGAGAGGAAGAGAGCGTAGGAGAGGGTGTTGCTGGAATTCTTTGAGTGATGGGGATGAGATGTGAGAAGCAGATGGTGTTTTTACGTTTTTAAAACTACTTATAGGAGTTTCATTTTTTTAAAATAAACTATCAGCTAAATTTCCTTGTTTAAACATGTTACTGCCGGTGGCTCTTTTAGGTCCCTTGAGGGACCGAGCCTTTAACCTTTTCAGTGCTGGAGGTCTGGCAGCACCAGTGTGCCCCTGGACCTCTTGTATTCATGGTAATGTGATCGCCGTCGGCTGGTGTAAATGAAGTTTAAGGGGGCTCTACTTACATTTCAATCAGGCTGCCGGCTCCGTTGGACTGGTCTGTCCGATCAAGAAATTTTGCACCTTTGCAATGACTTGCCTGGTACATCAATAGGGCCTCTGGCATGCGATGAACTGTAAGGGCACTCTAAGGCTTAAGAAACGTTACCACGTGAGGCATCCCATCAGTAGAGATTAGTATACATTAAATAGTGTTATAAACCTTGTTCCAACAACAAAAAAAATGGTCACTAACTATGAATTAAAATGCTTCTCAAGCATTCTGTAGCACTGACATTTTGGTGCACAAACAAAACATTTTTTTTAATACTGATAACTTCTGCAAAAGGAAGGAAGTACTGTACTGCTTAGAAAACAGTTTTTGAACTCAAAATTACATTTAGAAAAAACACTTCAGACTTTGATATATTAGGTTTGCTAAGTCAAATACATTTAGTTTTAATGAAAATTGCTTGATTAGAAAGGATGTCTATCCTCCAAAATCCCTCAGCAAATTTGTATTAGCAAATGAACAGCATTCGTTTTCACCAAAAGGTTATGTTGAAAGGTTATAGTCTTCTTAAAATAGAAATGATTGGACTTGGCCTTCAAGAAAACCTTACTTTGAGGGTAAGTAAAATCAATATCTAAATGAATGCAAAGAAGAGTATTTCAAGTTTTGCATCTGTCTGCATGAAAAAGGTAGGTAAAACTTTGTTAAAAATTGACTTTCTTACATACAATATGTTTTCTATCTAAACTTAAAAATAACAAAACTAATAGAGTCATGTTTAGGATGATAACCAATGCAACTCTGAATGGTCCATACAAATGTGCAGAGTTGATTAAATATGCTACAATTGTAAGGACATTTTCCTTCAAGGAGGATAGATACTCTAATCACACACAAACACAAACACAAACACACACACACACACACACAAAGGGATAGGCACACCAAAAAATATGCAAAAATGGTCCAATAAATTAAATGTGTGCATTTTAATATAAACAACCTCCCCCACCCCCCCCAATGCATACAAAAAACCCACCTACCCAATACATATATAAAAAAATCAATACATATACCCCCCCCATATATACATATATGTATATATATTACATAATGTAAGGATCCGCGCTGCAGGTATACCCGCTTCTAGCTCTTCCTTACCTGGTCTCTGTGCCGCCCAGGCTCCCCGGCAGCGTGCCTCACTCCTCACGGCCCCCTCCACGGGCGTTCCCGCACTTCCGGGGCGCGCGCGGACCCAGGCTGCTATTTGCTGGCACCGTGCGCCTGACTCCTCTCCTGCGGCTGTGCGCACAGTGTGCGCTTCTCTGCCCCTGCTCCCGCAGCTCCACCCCCCAGGCACGTCTCCCCTATCGGATCCTTCCCCTGGCTGCTCCTCCGCTCCTCCCCTTGCTGGTCCCAACCTCCCAGATACTTCTCCCTTATTAGGTCTTCCCTCGGGCCGCTCCTCCGCTCATCCCCTAGCCCCAATAGGCCCCAGCCTCCGAGACACTTCTACCCTTCCAGGTCCTCCCTCGGGCCACTCCCCCATTCCTCCCCTCACTCTAATAGGTCCAAGCCTCCCAGGCACTCCTCCCCTATCAGGTCCTCCCTCGGGCCGCGCCTCTATCCCTCCCCTTCCTCTGATAGGTCCCAGCCCCCTATTTAGTCTTCTCTCACCATTACCTCCTTGCTCTGCATAGCTTCTGTACCTTGGTGCGGTCTGCTGTTGCCTGGCCCTCTTTGTCTTTCAGTTCCTGTTCCTGTCCCTGGATATTCTGCTGACCTCCCTGGATTCTGACCCTTGGCTTTGGACTTCGTTTATGCTGCTCTCTAGTACTCCTTGGATTGGCTTTGGACTTTACTACTCTGCTGACTTCTATATCCCCTGGACACGGCTTACGGACACTCTACTACGCTGCTCTCTCCATCCCACGACCACTGGCTTACGGACTTTACCTTTCTATGCTGGAGTTGTTAAGTACGGTAAAACTAACTACCTTTGTTACCAGGACCATCTATGCTACTTCCACACTCCGGCCGTGCCCCCGTTTACTGCTAGGTATGTGGTATTACTCCTTTCCACCTCAGTACCGTGGTCTCGTCTGGCTTGTGGGCAGGCCGAGCGTTACATTATGCAGATACCATCAGACCCAGACCCCCCTGAGGTGGAAGATACCCTAACCACCATCTCCAACCACTTTACCTTCTTGGACAAACATGTCACTGCCCTTAACCAACAGGTTGCTACCTTAACCGTCCAGATTCCCCAGCTTAATGTCTCCAGTTCCGTTGTCTCTCCAGCTGCTTCCCGTGAAGGGACCGGGTCTCTGGAGTTGCGTATCTCTACCCCCAGTAAATATGCAGGGGACCCGCTTGCATGCCGTGGGTTTTTAAATCAGTGTGAGATTTAATTTGAACTGTCACCCTCTCGCTTCCCCAAGGATCGCTCTAAGGTAGCTTATGTTTTTTCCCTTCTCACCGGGGACGCCTTGGCCTGGGCTTCTCCAATCTGGGAGCTGAAACCTGAACTCACTTACAACTTCCCTAACTTTAAAAGAGAATTTCGTTTAGTTTTTGATACCCTTGGACGTAGAGAAATGGCTGCTTCCTCCTTGTTCCACATTTCTCAGGGTCGGAGATCAGTGGCTCGTTATGCACTGGAGATCCGGACTATCGCGGCTGAGACTGATTGGAACGATGGGGCACTTTCCGCAGCCTTTTGGGAAGGACTTTCGGAATCCTTAAAGGATGAGCTGGTAGCTCGTGAGAGTCCTTCCTCATTGGAGGCCCTAATCGCTTTATGCATCAGGGTTGATCTAAGACTTCTGGAGAGGCGGGCTGAACGTCAACTCCTCGTACTTCTGTTCCCATGTCTTCTAATTCCAGGTCTCCTGCTCTCGTACTACCAACATTGGATGCTCCGGAACCCATGCAACTGGGTAGTCATCAACTTCCTTCGATGGAACGTTTATGTCGGAGAAACGAGGGCCTCTGCTTCTATTGTGGATCCCCTGGGCACATTCTGCCGCGTTGTCCCTTGAGGCCGGGAAACGCCAAGGCCCAGTGAGGTATGAGGGAATCTCACTGGGTACCATCTCTTCTTTTCCCTCTCCTGTACAGGGCCTTCCCAAACGCATTCCACTCCGGGAGAAGTCCTTTCCGCTTGGATTGGAGGCTATCAATGGTCGTCCCCTGCAGCCAGCCTTTATTTCTTTGGAGACACTTCCCATTGAACTTTCTATGAATGATGGACATTTTGAACTCATTTCTTTTGATGTCATCCATTGCCCTTCTGTTCAGATCATCCTGGGCTTACCATGGCTGCAACTACACAATCCCATCATCAATTGGACTGCGGAGTTCCCCGTTCAATGGAGATCCTCCCAGGCGGATTCATCCTCTTCATCCGCTGCAGTAGTGGCCGTCTTGGAGACCATTCCCCTGCAAAACACCACCCTACCGGATGTCTACTCGGAGTTCTTGGATGTTTTCAGTAAGTCCAAATCCGATGAGCTTTCCCCTCATCGCCCGTTTGACTGCCCGATTGACTTAATTCCGGGTGCTCCTTTTCCCAAAGCCAGGTCATATCCTTTATCCCTGCCTGAGACGGAGGCCATGTCCGAGTATATTACAGAAAATCTTCAAAAATGCTTCATCCGGAAATCCACTTCTCCCGCCGGAGCGGGATTTTTTTTTGTAAAAAAGAAAGATGGGTCGCTCCGTCCGTGTATCGATTTCCGTGGCCTAAACAAGATTACTATCAAGAATCACTACCCTTTACCTCATCCCGGAACTCTTCGATAGGCTACAAGGCGCTACGATATTCTCTAAACTTGATCTACGGGGGGCATATAACCTGATTCGCATCCGCAGCGGTGACGAGTGGAAGACCGCGTTCAACACGCCCAGCGGTCACTATGCCTGGTGATGCCGATTGGGTTGTGCAATGCCCCTGCAGTCTTCCAAGACTTTATGAATTAGGTATTTCGTGATCTATTGAATTCTTTTGTGATTATCTACTTGGATGATATCCTTATTTTTTCCAAAACCCTTGAGGAACACATTCTCCATACTAAGATGGTGCTCTCCCGTTTAATGTCTAACAAGCTCTACGCCAAGATGGAGAAGTGTGCCTTTCACCAATCCTCAACTACCTTCCTGGGAGACATTGTCTCGTATCAAGGGTTCACCATGGATCCGGAGAAGCTTAATGCTGTACTCTAATGGCCACAACCTAACTCTTTAAAGGCGATTCAGCGTTTCCTCGGTTTCGCAAATTATTATAGGAAATTTATTGCTGGTTTTTCTACCTTGGTTGCACCCATTACCAAAAAAGGGGCCGATCCCTCCTCTTGGCCATTGGAGGCCACTCGGGCCTTTGAGTCCCTTAAAAGAGCCTTTGTCTCAGCTCCCATTCTTAGTCATCCCGTCCCCACCCTCCCCTTTACCTTGGAAGTCGACGCCTCCGACGTAGGAGCCGGTGTGGTTCTCTCTCAAAGAACCACCCCCGAAGATAAACTACACCCCTGTGGGTTTTTTCTAAAAATCTGTCCAACAAAAGCCTTCTGGTCTTTTACAACCCCTCCCGGTCCCGGACCGTCCTTGGAGTCACATTGCCATGGACTTCATTGTGGATCTTCCCCCGTCTAATGGTATGACTACTATTCTTGTAATTGTCGACAGATTCTCTAAGCAAGCTCATTTTATTCCCCTCAAGGGTCTACCCAATTCCAGTACTTTGGCGGATATTTTCGTAAAAGAAATTTATCGTATTCATGGCGTCCCATTGTCCATTGTCTCGGATCGTGGCACTCAATTTGTTTCTAAATTCTGGCGTGCATTTTCCCAGAGGTTGGGCATTTCTCTCCTTTTTTCCTCAGGCTATCACCCCCAAACAAATGGACAGAATGAACGCATTAACCAGTCCCTCGAACAGTATTTGCGTTGTTTTTCTTCCGATTCTCAGGATAATTGGGCTGAGTTACTTCCTTGGGCTGAATTTGCGATTTACTCTCTCAAGAATGAGTCCACTCAAGAATCACCGTTTTTTGTAAACTACGGATTTCATCCTACCCGTCTTCACATGTATTCTCCCAGATCCGGAGTTCCTGCAGCTGATGATAGGGTATCCACCTTACAGGGGTCTTGGAGGAGGATTCAAACTGTGTTACGGGAGTCCGTGCTAAGACAGAAGAGACAAGCAGATAGACTTCGTCGGGAGGCCCATAAGTTCGCACCTGGAGACAAGGTCTGGCTTTCATCAAAAAATATCAAACTGAAGGCCCCAACCCCTAAACTGTCCCCCAGGTTTCTGGGTCCTTTCTCTATCCTAAGACAAATCAATCCTGTTGCTTATCAGCTTAGCTTGCCTCCCTCTATGAAGATCTCTCCCGTCTTCCATGTTTCACTCTTGAAACCGTTTATTCAAGGCAAGCAATTTGCTCATCCTTCTCTTTGGCCTCCTCCCCCCATTGTACCTGGACAACAGGTGTTCGAAATCCAGTCCATCATTGACTCTCGCATCTCTAGGGGCAAGCTCCAGTTTTTGGTCCACTGGAAGGGATACGGACCTCAGGATCGTTCTTGGGTCTCGCATATGGATCTTCACGCCCCGTCCCTGCTCAAACGGTTCCACCAAAAGTTTCCCCTCAAACCTTGGATGGTTCGTCCGGAGTCCGACCCTCGAGGGGGGGTACTGTAAGGATCCGCGCTGCAGGTATACCCGCTTCCAGCGCTTCCTTACCTGGTCTCCGTGCCGCCCAGGCTCCCCAGCGGCATGCCTCACTCCTCACGGCCCCCTCCACAGCCGTTCCCGCACTTCCGGGTTGCGCACGTCACCCTTACGGGCGCGCGCGGACCCAGGCCATTTGCTGGTGCCGTGCGCCTGACTCCTCCTCTCCTGCAGCTGTGCGCACAGTGTGCGCTTCTCTGCCACTGCTCCCGCAGCTCCACCCCCCAGGCATGTCTCCCCTATCGGATCCTTCCCCGGGCCACTCCTCCCCTTGCCCTGGTAGGTCCCAACCTCCCAGACACTTCTCCCCTATTAGGTCTTCCCTCGGGCCACTCCTCCGCTCATCCCCTAGCCCCAATAGGCCCCAGCCTCCCAGACACTTCTACCTTTCCAGGTCCTCCCCTCACTCTAATAGGCCCCAGCCTCCCAGGCACTCCTCCCCTATCAGGTCCTCCCTCGGGCCGCTCCCCCCTTCCTCCCCTCACTCTAATAGGTCCCAGCCTCCCAGGCACTCCTCCCCTATCAGGTCCTCCCTCGGGCCGCGCCTCAGTCCCTCCCCTTCCTCGGTCCCAGCCCCCTGTTTAGTCTTCTCTCACCATTACCTCCTTGCTCTGCATAGCTTCTGTACCTTGGTGCGGTCTGCTGTTGCCTGGCCCTCTTTGTCTTTCAGTTCCTGTTCCTGTCCCTGGCTATTCTGCTGACCTCCCTGGATTCTGACCCTTGGCTTTGGACTTAGTTTACGCTGCTCTCTGGTACCCCTTGGATTGGCTTTGGACTTTACTACCCTGCTGACTTCTATATCCCCTGGACACAGCTTACGGACATTCTACTGCGTTGCTCTCTCCATCCCAAGACCACTGGCTTACGGACACTCTACTACGCTGCTCTCTCCATCCCAAGACCACTGGCTTACGGACTTTACCTTTCTACGCTGGAGTTGTCAAGTACGGTAAAACTAACTACATTTGTTACCAGGACGCTACTTCCACACTCCGGCCGTGCCCCCGTTTACTGCTAGGTGTGTGGTATTACTCCTTTCCACCTCAGTCACGGGGTCTCGTCTGGCTTGTGGGCAGGCCGAGCGTTACACATAACACAAAAATACAGAAGGTCCCAAAACAAGCACTCAGATCCAAAGTATACAAAGAGCTAGACAAAAGAATATCAAAATGTATTAATCATGGAGCGATGGCAAAAAAGAACAATGAGAAAACTAAAAACAGACATACAAATAAAAAACAAACAGGGATAAATCAAGCAGACATGAAAAGCCTAATATGTGAGTAAGTTGCAAACCGCAGGTGAAGTTACCTAGCAAAGATTCCCCAGTGGGATCTCAAGGATCCCACTTGGAGTAATAACCGGCCGGTTTAATATGACAAAAAACTGGAGTAATAAAATACGTAAAGGTCAGGTGTGTGTGCACACGAAACACAGCATAATACGTAAAGGTCAGGTGTGTGTGCACACGAAACACAGCATGAGTAATACCATGAATGCAGGAGCACAAAGAGCTACACGACCTATATAAACAGATCTCCTCACATGAAGGAACTGAGTACTAACAGTCCCATCTAAGATGGAAAAAGGCAAACTGCAATCCTACCTACAAATGTATCCCACCTGGGCTGAATAATCAAGACAAATAATGCTAAAAGGTATAAGCAGAAAATGCATAGGTGGTAATAATAATGTAGGTGTTGAGCAGAATCCACTCCCAATGAACAGCAGGAATGCAGATGGGTAGAGGAAATGTGACTTGCAATCAAAGACACAAAATCACATGGCAGGCAAGGACCAATCAGGGTACTCGCATGGTAGTCTGAATATAGCAGCAGAACAACATGCCCTGAAACTGCAAAATAGATCATTACTTTCATTGAAGCATACAAAGTGTGAATAATGACCACCAAGTGCCAAAAACATTTGTGAAAGAGGAAACATGCAGACACAGTGACCGAGTGAATATTAAAAAATGCCATAAAAACACATACAGCTACTATAGAGAAAAAGCACAGAAAGTAAACACATGGTGGGATAAGAACAGATAAGTATGAAAAGAGAGGAATAAAATCAAAAGGTAAAAGAGCACTGAAGGGAAATCCACCGGGAGGGTGGAGACCTAGAGAAACATAGCATACCCCATGTAATCATTGAGACCATGGGGCATGAGGGATCCAAGTTGTGTAATCCACCTACATTCTGTTTTAAAGAGACATTTCTCTAGGTCTCCCCCTTTAACACCAAGTGAAACCCTATCAATGGCAAAGGCAAACAGTAGCGAGGGATCAGAGTTATGTGTCGACATAAAATGTCTCTTGCAACTGAGGTAATCTTTTTGCTGGCTGAGACGTCACGCTGTGCATTTTTGATAGTGCGGACATGCTCCAATACGCAGAACCATAGTTCACGCGTAGTCATGCCCACATACATCATATGGCAGGGACAACTCAAGTAATAAACAACTCCCTTGGACTTACAATTAAGTGAGAATAGGATATTATATCCTTTTGTCCTATTACTGTTGGAAAATGTAGATGTTTGAGACATGTGTTAACAAGCTGAACACATGCGACATTTAGTAAAACCCTTTTTGGTTTTAGAACTCAAAAATGTGCTAGAGGGAGTAAGAGTATAATGACTCCTGACAAGTTTGTCTCTTAAATTAGGCGATCTTCTACTGTATTTGTCAGGCTGACTGAGTCTCCCAGAACCAGGCGTAAATCCAAATCAGACAGCAGAATACCCCAGTGCTGGTTGATGATACTCCGCAATTTAGCCCATTGGCAGTTGTACGTGCCAATAAAGCGAATAACAGAGTCCTCACCTCTGTGAGCCTTAGGAACCAAAAGTGAATCCCTCTCCCTGGAGAGGCCAGTGTGGAATCCCTGATGGATCTGTTGATGGCTATAACCGCGATTTTTAAAACGCTTTTTAAGTTCTTTTGCTCTGCCAAGAAAAATCTCCTTGGTGGAGCAATTACACCTAAGCCGTAAGAATTCACCACCCGGTATAACATAGATTTGGTGCACCGGGTGTGAGCTTGACGCGTGTAGGACTGAGTTGGTCGACATTTGTTTTCTGTGAATATCAGTGGAGATACGTCCATCTTTATCAATACAGATCAAAAGATCCAGGAATTCCACATTGCTCTTACTCCACTGTGATGTGAGTTTGATATTATGCCCGTTGTGATTGAGGACATCGACGAACAACCCAAACTCTGTGGCAGAGCCCTGCCAGAGAATGAAGATGTCGTCAATGTACCTCAACCACAACAGGACATGACTGGTGAGATGGGTATTCTCATCTGTAAATACCACCTCTTTCCCACCCCAGGAAGAGATTTGCATAGGAGGGTGCGCACGTAGCGCCCATCGCCGTTCCCCTGATTTGAAGAAAGAAAGAATTCTTAAACAAAATAATTATGTGTTAAAACAAATAATACAAATTGCATGAGAGTCTCGACAAGATTGGAACTCAGGTTTTGCATCGAGAGAAAGTACCTGGCAGCGTCCAACCCATCCTGGTGTGGAATACAGGTATAAAGACTCCACGTCGCACGTCGCCAGAATAGTCTCCCCATCGACCACAACCTGGTCCAATCTTGACAAGACATCCATCGTATCACGAATATCCGATGGGTGTCTACAGATGTGCATAAAATACAATCAAGGAAACAGCAGATGGGCTCCGATAACCCCCCTATGCCAGATACAATAGGTTGGCCCGGGGGGGTGGGAAAGGTTTTTGTGTATTTTAGGCAGCAGATACAAAGTTGGAACCACTGGATTTTTAGAGACCAACCCTTCATAATTACGTTTGGTAATTGTGCCAACTGCAAATGCTTCTGCCAAAATTTTGTCCAACTTGAGTTTAAATTTTAAAGTTGGATCACCAGGCAGTTCTTCGTAGCAAGTGCGGTCACAAAGTTGTTTATAAACCTCTAATTCATAGGAGGTTTTCGGCCACAAAACAATGTTGCCCCCCCCCTTTGTCTGAGGGCTTGAATTCAATGGTTTTCATCTGTTGAAGACTCTCGATTGCCAGCCACTCAGCCTTGGTGAGATTGGTGTTGTAGATTTTCTCTGGCAGTTGGGATATGGCATGACTCACAAGTCCTGAGAACACTTCTACTGCACCGACACACTTTATTCGAGCAAATACCCAGTATGTACCTGGCAGATACCTGGAATGCGCCGCTCCTCACCTCTGACAAGCCCCGTTGCGTTTGCCTTCCCAGCCTGGGTTCATGCCTGGCTGACGGGCGGCTGATCTGTTAAATGATAATGATTAGGATTTAATAGGCTGCAATGCTTCGCGTGTCTACCAGATGGCATAAATTCATGAATTGTAATGCAGTATATATATATACTGTGCAGTATTGCAGCCAGCGGGAATAAAATGCTTCAATCCCTGCCTGGAAAATACCTCAATGCACTCGGGCAGAAAACAGTCACAAACCTCAATACACCCGGGTATACCCGAATTCGTGGGACTAGCCGAGCTCGAATAAAGTGTGTCGCCAGTGTATATGTGATGAGGTCTGTATAGGCGGGCAAACGACTGACTTCAGTCTAATATGGCTTGCAACAGCCAATTCATTCTGTGTGGAAACCCCATTATCATCTGCTAATGAAAGCAAGATGTTGAGATTGCGATGATCAGTAGATGTAAGGCCATAAATGTCGAGTTGAGGCATCCTATCTTCACTTGATTTGAGAGAGTGCTTATACAAAAGAAGTTTCCTACAAAAAAGATGCAGATCTTTAGTCCACTCGAACTTGTCGCAAACAGGGGAGAAGGATTGACCACGTTCCAACACACTGCACTGTATAGGTGTTAGTTGAATATCCGAGAGGTTGACTATTGTCAGTCTGTCTTCAGTAGATGTTAATTAAGTTTCTTTTGGGTCTTGTACCCGTATAATTCACGGTCGCGAAGACTTCTTGGTTCCCCTCCTCGTTTGTCTCTTGGTCCCCTGGACCCCCCTGCCTCTGAATAAAAAAGGGGGGCATGTGGAGGTTTCATTTTCTGAGCCGGATGCCTGTTTGCTGTCATAATCCAAAGAGACCATATCTGAAGTGATCATACCTGATATATCATCAGATGTGGACGGACCTGTTTTTTTATAGTGACGTTTCTTGCTACTTTTGGTCTGATTCCACTTATAAACACACATATATACATACGTATGTACATACGTATGTACGTACGTATATATATATGGAATCAGACCAAAAGTAGCAAGAAACGTCACTATAAAAAAACATATATATATAATGTGTGTATACAAACATCATATAAAAAAATCAATACTTCCCAATACATATAAAAAATACCCCAACCCGTACTCTTTGATAAAGGGCTGCATAGCCTGAAACGCGTCAGAGTGTGTTCTGTCTCCCCCCCCCTCAAACCATGTACGAATAAATCTACGATTTTAACCCCATACTGCTGGTGCTGGCCCCATTCTTCAGCTGTGCTCCGCTGCAATCTCTGGATTTCGTGCCATATAAAAACACCCCTAAGCCCCCAATACATTTTCAAAAATTCCCCCAAGCCCCCAATACATATTCAAAAATACCCCCAAGCACCCCAATGCATATTCAAAAATACCCCCAAGCCCCCCAAAACATATTAAAAAAAATACAGACAGGTGTCTGCTGGCTGGGGTGGTCCAGCCGACCAGCGCTGCAAACTTCCCCCGACCAGGCCCGACTCAGCTGCCTGCAGGACCTTTCCACTCTCTGTCCCATGCCACGAACGGCGGGGCTCTCACGTCAGTGCGCGGCACACCGGAAGCTGGGCCAAGCTTACTTCCAGCACGCTGACGCCCCCCCCCAGCCAGCAGGCCCGAGACACCTGCCCCGGCAAACCCCCCATCTTGGCGGCCCTACAGCCAGCTGCTATATATTAGATAAACATCTTTACTCTAAGGCGACGTCCATGGTGTGGGAGACCGTGCGGAGGCGCGATCAGATTGCCTAAAGGCATTGATTGCGCCCATAGACCGCATGGGTGAATGCGGGTGGAGGCAGGAGGGGGCACGCATTGCGCAAGAAATCAGTTGAAACTGATTTCTTGGCGTGACACGCAGGTCACGTGAGTGGTTCGCCCAATAGGGACGAAACAGCTCCGTAACACCACTAGGTACGCCCCTAGAAACGCCCCCCCCTTCCACCATGGACAGGGAAAGCAACTGCTTCACGCGGGTGACTTCACAGCCTCCGCACGCCTCTGTGCGGGCGAAGGCACAATGGTCCGGGCCTAATACATTTTTTAAAAAGTCAAATAAATCATGTTGCAATACTGTCGCTAAAAATACTTTTCCTTTATAATGTGCATGTTATTTACTTTTTAAATTAAGATTCATATAAATACCCAGTTCCACAGGATTTTTGTTTCCTGGATAAGGGGGAAAGACATGTTTTGTTAAAGCCCCATTGAAAGCGTTCCACCTTCTCTACAATTTGTTTAATAACTTAATAAACTGTGGGGCTTATGCAGAGAGGAACGTTATTTCATGTGAAAACGGCAGGAAAATAGCCACATAATTGGAGCAAGTTATGGTCGTATGCTGAAAGCTGCGTTACCTCATTTTTCTGATGAGATTCAAAATTGCCAAGTTTTTCTGGCTAGATTGAACTCGCTATAATATAGGGCAGAATGGCGAGTTGCAGTGCATCTATGCTACCTGCATACCACCCTATTTTAACATGGCGAATTTACCAATCTCGCCACGTGTTTGGCAATTTTTAAAGTAAAGAAACCTGCTGTGGCGAATTTTATGAATCTCTCCATGTTCTCTGCAGGACAAGCTTCTCTGGTACATATTTTCGCCAAAATTAATCACAATAAAAACATTAAATACATTTTGTACTCACCCTTGTACGGCACCCACGATGAAGGCCACACGCATCTTCCTCCCCATCCATACCCTGGGGTGCTGAAATATATATACAATAAGAAAAAAAGCAAAACTAATGTCCCCTAACCCCTTAATGACATTTGTGAGTGCACTGGCCCTTTAAGGCGCATACAAGCAGTTATAGTTGAATTGGTGTGTTAGGACTGCTGTGCAAACCCCATGGATGTTTGCTTAGATATTGCAACATGTTTTGGGGTTTTTGAATAGCTTTGCACCTTATATCCACTAATATAGAGGCTATTCTACTGTATTTCATAGCGCTTGTGTTGCACATGCGCAGTAGACCCTGGCAGGATTGAATGAGCCTTGTGGGCACCCGTAGTACACCAGGACTGTTTTTTACTGCCTAAACAAGATGGTGGTGCATTCCAGCATAGGGCTGCGGTCCACAACAGCTAGTTATGCAAGGTTTTTTGGTGTTTTTTTCGTTTTTACACAGGTGAGCATGATTAATTATCACTTGGGTTTGATAGATGTGGGTATATAAGGGTATGCACTAGCATTCACACACTGCACGTCCCTGAGGAAGGTCACATTCTGATGACCGAAACGTTGGATGCAGTGCCTATGTATTTATCCTGAATACATCAGCTTTGGATTTCCCTGACTGTGTGCTGTCTCGTTTTTCCTGGATCTCTATCTGGTAAAATCTTTCTGTGTATGTATATATATATATATATATATATATATATATATATATATATATATATATATATATATATACTGTATATGCATGATTAACCAATATTCAAATAAATACTGTACATGGCCAAATACAAATCTCTCCAAATATCAAACAGCACCAAGCAAAATCAATATCTAAGAAATCCAAATACAAACACTCAATTTGACAATGTGTACATGATACAATTAATCTTTGCATCATGTACAGTATACTATGTCAACCAATGCTCCAAATCAAATACACTAATCCAAACAAGATACAAATACAATCATTAAAGAAAAACAAAGCATCAACACAATTAAATTACCATCAATTAATCCAATCACGAATCAATTACAATCCAAATCAATTACACACTTCAAATCCTACAAGCAAAATAATCGATGTCAAAGTAACCATCAAAATAAATCTATCTTCCAAAAATAAGCCAATACAATAATCTATAGCAAACAGCCTTTAACTAAACATTTGCAAAAATGAAATGTACATTATAAAACACATTTTTATACAAAGCAGCAAATTGCAATTCCAAAAAACATCCAAACAAAGCAAGCCAACAAGTTTTTATTATACCTCTATGTATGTCATCTATAGTTTACAGACATAAATACAGGTGCAATAAAAGAGCATGAAAAACAATTGAATCACATTAAAAATCAACATACAATACAACCACTGATTTGTCCTGTACGTATGTATATCCATAGTGACATACATAAATGCAGGCCAAATAAATGGACATTAAAAAAATATGGACGTCAGGAAAACAATGCCAAACAACCTGTAAAATAATAATAAAATACATTTTATTTTTTTACTTACCATTAGATGAACCACTCACAGCAATCAAGGGGAACCGGAAGCACTGGAACAGCTAATCCAACAACAGGAACCAGGTAACCATAAAATAAAAAAACTACTCAATCCACAAGTGTCTGTATCTTCTTTCTTCAATTTGTAATCCATAGTGGGGGTCTTCTCCATCTTCTTCTGTCTTCTTCCAGGGTCTTCTTATCTTCATCCGCCACGCCCTGGTCTTCTTTCTTCATAGGAGGTCTTTCCTCCTCGGCGTCTAGCATCAAAATGAGACAACATAGGCTTTTATAGGCCTATGACGTCACATTTTCGTCATATGGTTCTCACAGTCCTGATTAGGCCGTGAAAACCATGTGCTTTGGCCGACAAAAAAAAATGATGACCTCATTTAAAGGCAATGAAAGCACAGCCAATCAGAATGGCTGTGCTTCAATTGCCTTTAAGATGATGTCATGAAAAGAAAGATGGCCAGCCTCACATGGTACGGTAGCCAATCAGAGCGTGGGAACTCCATCCCATTGATTGGCTCAAGTAGACCATGTGACAGAGGCTTTGGGGAGAACAGATGTGACGTTATTGAAAGCCTGTCACAGGATGGATCATTAAAGTTTTTTTCAATTTTTTTTGGATTTTAGTAGTGGATGTCACTGTTATACTTTAGGCCATTAGACATTCTCTGTGGACATATGGTCCTTTTATGGATTATGTTTATTTTTCTTTCAGACATTAGTCTTTCAGTGGATATTGTATCCTCTAACATTTATTTCATCTGGGACTTTAAGTCCATACTTAGGATATTTATAACTTTTAGTTATGTAATTTGTTTCTGCCTTGAGTGCAACCAATAGGGGACTTTAGTGACCTCTGTCACTTTCCTTCATTATATGAAGTTCTTTAAGTACCTTAATAACAAAAAAATGAGAAAAGAAAATATAGGACCCTTTCAGTGTGAGATGGGCAGGCAGATTATTGGAGATAAGGAAAAAGCAGAGGTATTAAACAAATTCTTTGCTTCTGTGTTTACCAGGGAAGAATCAAGTTCAATAGTAGTGCCGCAGGAGGAAGTCACAACCTCCATATTAATGAACAATTGGTTAACTGAGGAAGAAGTTCATAAGCGGCTTGAAAAAATTAAAGTAAATATAGCACCCGATGGTATACATCCAAGAATTCTCAAGGAGTTAAGTTCAGTAATATTTAATATTCAAGGACTCCATTTTCACAGGCTCAGTACCATAAGATTGGCGTAAAGCAAATGTGGTGCCTATATTTAAAAAGGGAGCTACATCACAAGCGGGGAATTACAGACCTGTCAGCCTGACTTCAATAGTGGGGAAACTACTTGAAGGTTTAATACGGGATAATATTCAGGAATACTGTAACGCTCTGGCTGCCCACAAGCCAGACGAGACCCCGGGACTGAGGTGGAAAGGGTAAAACCACACACCAAGCAGCAAACGGGGGCACGGCCGGAGTGTGGTAGTAGCGTAGGTGGTCCGGGTAACAAGAATGTAAATGATACTGTACTTGACAGCTCCTGTGTAGAAGGGTTAAGTTCGTATGCCAAGGGTCGCGGGTTGGAGAGGGCAGCGTAATCGATTGTCCGTAAGCCTGGGTCGTGGAGTTGAGCGAGCAGGGTAGTAGTTTGTCTGTGTGCCGTGTCCAAGGGTTGAAGAGGTCTGCAGCGTAGAAGTCCAAAGCAAGGTCCAAAGGGTTCCAGAGAGCAGCGTAGTTGAGTTCAAAGGAAGGGTCAAATCCAGGGAGGTCAGCAAAGATTCCAGGGACAGGAGCAGCACTGAAACGACAAGAGGCCAGGCAACAGCAGACAGCACCAAGGTACAGAAGCTATGCAGAGCAAAGAGGAAATGGAGAAGAGGGATTATATAGGGGGCTGGGACCAATCAGAGAAAGGGCAGTGACGGAGGAGCGGCCTGAAGAGGAACCTAATAGGAGAGCAGAGTGTGGAAGTTTGACACCAATGGGAGTGAGGGGAGGGACAGAGGAGTGAGCAAGATAAGGCCCAGATAGAGGAGAGCTGCTAGAGGCAAAGGGAGTGGTCAGAGTAAGGGGAGGAACGGAGGGACAGACAAGGGAAGGGACAGAAAGGGAAGGAGGACCTGAGAGCCAAGGCAGATGGGGAAGGGGCATGCCGGGCATGTGCATGACCTCCGAGGAGGCGGAGCATGGGGAAGGTGCACGGAGGATCCAGGAGCAGAGAGAAGAAGGGGAGGAGCAGAGGGACGGACAGGGTAAGGGTCAGGTAAGGAGGGAGAAGCGGGGAGGTGGAGCTGACGGGACCCGAATGGCGACACGCAAGGAGCGTGTGCTGAGTTAGCGGAGGTGGAGTCAGGTGCCCGGCACCAACCAATGGCGGCTTGGGTGCGCGCGCACTCGTAGGGCTGATGCGCGTGTGTAGGAGGTGCAGGGAAAGCAGCCTGGAGTGGGGAATGCCACCGGGGAGCCTGAATGGCCTGAGAAAAATGTAAGGATGCGCTGGACGTGGGTATACCCGCAGCGCAGATCCTTACAAATACCTCATGGAAAACAAAATTATTAGTAATAGTCAGCATGGATTTATAAAGGATAGATCATGCCAAATTAACCTTATTTGTTTCTTTGAGGAGGTAAGTTGGAATTTAGACCAGGATAATGCAGTTGATGAGGTGGTACTTAGATTTTGCAAAGGCTTTTGATACGGTTTCACACAAGAGGTTGGTGTACAAAATAAAGAAAATTGGACTCAGTAATAATATATGCACCTGGATTGAAAACTGGTTAAAGGACAGACAACAGAGGGTTGTCATAAATGGAACTTTTTCAGGTTGGGCTAAAGTCGTGAGTGGAGTACCTCAGGGATCGGTACTGGGACCCCTGCTTTTTAACTTGTTTATTAATGACCTTGAGGTTTGTATCGAGAGCGAAGTCTCCATCTTTACTGATGATACTAAATTGTGTAAGGTAATAGAAACAGAGCAGGATGTAATTTCTCTTCAGAAGGACTTGGAGAGACTGGAAGTGTGGGCAGGTAAATGGCAGATGAGGTTTAATAAATAATAAATGTAAGGTTATACATTTGGGATGCAAGAATAAACAGGCGACTTACAAATTAAATGGGGATAAATTGGGGGAATCCTTGATGGAGAAGGATTTAGGAGTGCTTGTAGACAGTAGGCTTAGCAATAGTGCCCAAAATCACACAGTAGCTGCAAAAGCAAACAAGATCTTATCTTGCATTAAACGGGCAATGGATGGAAGGGAAGTAAAAATAATGATGTCCCTTTACAACGCATTAGTATGACCACACCTTGAATATGGAGTACAATTTTGGGCAGCACTCCTTAGAAAAGACATTATGGAACTAGAGAGAGTGCAGAGAAGAGCCACCAAATTAATTAAGGGGATGGACAATCTTATGAGGAGAGGCTAGCTAAATTAGATTTATTTACATTAGAAAAGAGGCGTCTAAGAGGGGATATGATAACTATATACATGTCATGCCTGTATGCCCACAGACCTGGCAGGACCCCAATACTGAGGTGGGAACGGTATTACACCAAACACCCACAGCAGTGGGAGCAAGCCCGGAGTGTGGTATAGCGTTGCTGGGCCTGTTGGAAAAGTGGTTAGGATACTTGCAATGTCTTGTAGGGTTAAACGTAAGAATGGTCGTGTCCGTGTGCCAATGTCCAGGGGTACAGAGAGTAGAATAGTCGAAGTTCAAACAAACAAACAATTATAAGCCCTCTTAAAAGTGCTGACCTACACACAAATAATTGTGAAGGGGTGATAACAAAATATGTGATTAACAATAAATTGATAAGATATAAATAAAGTAGCCTAATGGAACAAAAAAAACAACAGACTATTCCAAATCTGTAAAAAACAAATAAACATACAAATTAATCGTTCCTGGCGCTGTGAAAAAAAGTCCAAAATACCCAAATACCGTGAACCAACTAGGCAGTCTCTAGTACAGGCTTCCTAAGCCAGATTGATGGTCTTGATAGTGGTTTGTCAGACAGGGGTGTTGTCTTTTAGTGATGTTCTGCTGCCTCTGAAATCACAGAAAAAACCGCAGGGCACGCCAGGAACTACGGGTGCCCGAACAGTCCAAATCACTAAGCTCCTCCTTAGTGATTTGGACTGTTCGGGCACCCGTAGTTCCTGACGCGAGGAGAGTTCCGGTCTGCCGTATCGCTGACGTCACTCAGATTTCCGGGATCGAGTGTAGTGCGCGGCGATCCTCTCCTCGGCGGCATTAGGAGCTGTGCAGGTTGCGGACGGCATTGTGAGCTGTATTTGATACCTTGTTTTTATGTAAGTGTGATTTTAACGTTGTACTTGTGTCATTAAATCCTGTACGTTATCACACTAGTATTGTTCCATTATCTCCCCCCTCCCCCCACACATACACCTGTGGGAGCGTTGGAGTGAATTACACTGGCGACACACTTTATTCGAGCTCGGCTAGTCCCACGAATTCGGGTATACCCGGGTGTATTGAGGTTTGTGACTGTTTTCTGCCCGAGTGCATTGAGGTATTTTCCAAGCAGGGATTGAAGCATTTTATTCCCCCTTGCTGCAATACTGCACAGTATATATATATATACTGCATTACAATTCATGAATTGATGCCATCTGGTAGACACGCATTGCATTGCAGCCTATTAAATCCTAATCATTATCATTTAACAGATCAGCCGCCCGTCAGCCAGGCATGAACCCAGGCTGGGAAGGCAAATGCAACGGGGCTTGTCAGAGGTGAGGAGCGGCGCATTCCAGGTATCTGCCAGGTACATACTGGGTATTTGCTCGAATAAAGTGTGTCGGTGCAGTATCTCTATCGTCATCAACGTTGAGTGAGGGAGACTCCTGCAGACCAGACCACGTGGAATCCGTGAGACGATCTGAGGAGAAGGGACGTGTGGCACAGATTCTCTCCACTGTACTTTGCGAGCCCTTATCCTGTAAGTAGGATTTCAGGGTTCTAGATAGGGGGCAATTGATGAAACATAATACGCTATTGGCGTGCCCTGCTGTTTTTTCTGTGATTTCAGAGGCAGCAGAACATCACTAAAAGACAACACCCCTGTCTGACAAACCACTATCAAGACCATCAATCTGGCTTAGGAAGCCTGTACTAGAGACTGCCTAGTTGGTTCACGGTATTTGGGTATTTTGGACTTTTTTTCACAGCGCCAGGAACGATTAATTTGTATGTTTAGTCGAAGTTCAAAGCCAGGTCCAAGGATTCCAGAGGTCAGCAAAGTTGAGTTCGTAGCAAGGTTCAAGGGTAACAGAGAGCAGGGTAGTCCAGGACAAGCAGGGGTCAAAGCCAGGGAAATCCAAAGTAACACAGGAGCAGGGACAAGCAGGAACACAGAGGAAGCACAGCATAGGTCAGCACACACAGGGAAACAGGAACTATGCAGAGCGACGATAGAGAGGACAGACAGGGATTATAAAGGAAGACACACCAATGGGAGAGAGGGGAGGAGCAGAGAGAGAAGTTTGAGACAACAAGGATAGGTCAGGGAGAGAAGAGGAGGAGACAGAGGGATCAGACAGATAGATAGCTTGCAGGGAATGAGGAGGAGGAGTCAGGAGAGTGACAGGCCTTAGAAGAAGAGCGTGTGCGCTCGCCCTCTGTAAGCAGAGAGTGCGCGTGCACAGGCTGTGTCACAAGACGTGCGGAGCGCCGCGGGCACCCCAGCTGAGGGAAGCAGAGGACCGGAAGGGATCGCGACCGGAGGTGAGGGACTGGCAGCGGGCATTGAGAGTGTCTGGGAGTGGGGAGCGTTGCCGCAGGGGCTCGGGAACCGCGTGGGTGCATGGGGCATGCTGGCAGCGGGCATTGAGAGTATCTGGGAGCGGGGAGCATTGCCGCAGGGGCTCGGGGACCGCGTGGGTGCGCGAGGCTTGCGGGGCATGTGCTGAGGCAATAGAGCCTTGAGAGAGGTAGACGGAGCGGGACAGGAATGGGTAAGCACAGGGAGATTGGCCAGTGAAGGGACAGAGGGAGAGAAAGAAGGGGAAGGAATCCCCTGAACCGTCACAATACAAATATATTCGGGGACAATACAAGGAGCTTTCAAAAGAACTATTCATCCCACGGGCAGTACAAAGGACTCAGGGCCATCCCTTAAGGTTGGTGGAAAGGCGATTTCACCAGCAACAAAGGAAAGGGTTCTTTACAGTAAGGGCAGTTACCATGTGGAATTCATTACCCATGGAGACTGTGATGGCAGATACAATAGATTTGTTCAAAAAAAGGTTGGACATCTTTTTAGAAAGGAAAGCTATACAGGGATATACCAAATAAGTATTCATGGGAAGGATGTTGATCCAGGGATTAATCCGATTGCCAATTCTTGGAGTCAGGAAGGAATTTATTTTTCTCCTTATGAGATATCATTGGATGATATGACTCTGGGTTTTTTTGTTTGCCTTCCTCTGGATCAATAAGTAGTGTGCCAGGACGGCCTCGCGGCGGGGTCAGTAAGACGCTAGACACGGTGGGAAACGTTAAACTATAGTGGTTTATTAGCCACAACCAAAATAAAGTACGGATGGACTGTCCCTTTAAAAAAGTACTTCCTAGAAATTAAAGCCTATTCCCGTTAGGGAAACTAACTCACTTCTTGAGCCCTTACTAACAGGACAGCCAGCTAATCTGGTTATGCCCAAAACATATACAACACAAAGTATAACCAATAAGTGTAATAATAAAGTCTCATCTGTTGCAGCACCAGTAGCAAACAGGAACACGGTTCCGGGGAGCAGACTGTGTCCAGCCTCGCAGCTATGTTTATTTATATCCTGGGTTGGGGTCCCAGCTGGTCCCAGAAGCAAAGCTCCTCACAGGACTGGGGGACCAGAGCAGCAGCAGCTAAGGCTTCCTAGCCGGGAGAGTTCTCTCCACCCTCACGTGGAAAAACAAGCTCACCTTGTGTGAGCAACTTCCTGCTTTTTAAAGCACTAGTTTCACTGATATTTCAGCCCCTGTTTAATCAGTCCTCAGCTGTGCTTTCTCTGTCTGAGGAGATTAACACTCGGTGAACTGGCTGCAGCATCTCTCCATTCACTGTCACAGCCTACTGAGTCAGTGACTGTCACAGTAGGTATAGATATAGGAGAAAGTATCTGCTGTCTAAATTTAGCATAGGTTGAACTTGATGGACGCATGTCTTTTTTCTACCTCATCTACTATGTAACTATGTAACAAACAGAAAGATACATACATATATATATATATATACAGAAAGATACGTACATACACAGAAAGATACATACGTACACAGAAAGATACATACGTACACAGAAAGGTACATACACAGAAAGATACATACGTACACAGAAAGATACATACGTACACAGAAAGATATATATACATACACAGAAAGATACATACATACATACACAGAAAGATACATACTGTTACGCCGGTGCTGCCCGCAGACCAGACCCGTCCCCTGTGCTGAGGTGGGACGTAGGGATACATGCACCCGCAGCAAAGGGAGTGCGTCCGGAGTGTGGTGTAAGTGTTGCCAGGCCAGGTATAGTAATGAAGACAATACTTGCCGGTACCGGTAGTAGAGGAGGAGTAGTATTTGCAGTTGCCAAGATCAGGGATTGGAGAGTTGCGGATGGTCGAAGGTACAAGCCGTGTTACAGAGACGCCAGAAGTCACGAAGTCCAGGTGGAGCCGAAGTCGAGAGCCAGAGGGGGTAGTCGTCCAATCCGCGTCAATACCTGAGGAGTCACTGAGAGAGTATACCAATGCTTCCATACAGAACTATGTCGAGCGACGAGTGATGGGAAGCACAGGCATAATAAAGCTGGACAGGCCAATGGGAAGAGGGGGCAGGCCTGGAGGACTGCAAAGAGTCTTCCCTGATAGGAGGGAGGTGTTACAGCCCAGCTGAGTGTAGTTATTGATTTGCATGGGACTGTGTGATGCTTGGGGGCGACTCCTCACTGCAGGAGCAGTTAAAAGTGCTCTGTTAGGCGTGTGCTCTGTAAGCTGGGAATGCATGCACATAACGTCTGGAGCTGGCGTGCGTGTGCGCGTGGATTCGGTGACTGACGCACATATGCGCATGGGGTCAGAGACAGACGCACGTGTGCGCATAGAGCGCAGAGCTGGGGACACACGCAGAGGCTGCGGTTCAACAGGCACCTCTTCGGTTGGTGCAATCCTGTGATGGCGAGGAGCCAGAGTGCCAGTGGCAGACAACGGAGGTATGTGGGATTTGCGCTGCAGACGCTTGGACGCCTGAGTACCGACGGGAGGTGAGTAATGGTCGCGCTGATGGCGCTTAGACACCAGATTCCTTACAGTACCCCCCTCTTCAGGAACGGCCTCGGGACGGTCCTTAAATGGTTTGTTTGGAAACTTCTTCCTGAAAGTCTTCAGAAGAACCGGAGCGTGGATATCACGAAGTGGAACCCAAGACCTTTCTTCTGGGCCGAAACCCTTCCAGTGCACGAGGAACTGCAGTTGACCCCTGGATATGCGAGAATCGAGCAGGGACTGGACCTCATATTCTTCCCTATTCTGGGTAATAACTGGATCAGGCCTACGGTTATGGTTGGGGAAAAAATGACTGGATACGAAAGGCTTGAGTAGAGATGTGTGAAACATGTTTGGTATCTTCATGCTGTCGGGAAGTTGAAGCCGGAATGCTACCGGATTAATCTGTTCAGTTATCGGAAAAGGGCCCAGGAACCTCGGCGCCAATTTTGGGGAAGGTACCTTCAAATAAATGTTTGAGGACAGCCATACCATATCCCCTGGCTTGTATCTGGGTGCCGGACGGCGGTGGCGATCTGCCTGATGTTTGGCACTTTGAGAGGCGGTAAGAAGAGCAGACTGAATCTTGGACCATGCTGATTGCAGAGAAGTGACACGGTCATCTACAGCCGGGACTCCGGAAGGAATGTTGGAGACGGGAAGACATGGGGGATGAAAACCGTAATTGATGAAAAATGGCGACTCTCGGGTGGACTCGTTGGTAGCGGAGTTAAAAGCATATTCGGCCCATGGCAAAAGTTGTGCCCAATCATCCTGAGAATTGGAAATGAAACACCTCAGGTATTTTTCCAGGGACTGATTGACCCTTTCTGTTTGACCATTGGACTGAGGATGGTAAGCTGAGGTAAAAGTTCTCCAAATTCTGGATACGAACTGTGATCCTCTGTCAGACACGATGGACGAAGGAATACCATGAATGCGAAAGATGTGATCAGTGAAGATATCAGCAAGGGCGGGTGAGGTGGGAAGTCCTTTGAGCGGAATAAAGTGAGCCATCTTAGAAAAACGATCCACCACCACTAAAATCATATTCATCCCTTTGGACCTTGGCAACTCCACAATAAGATCCATTGATATGTGTGACCATGGACGTTCTGGGATGGGCAGAGGAAGGAGAAGACCGTGAGGCCTTTGGTGAATTGTCTTGTTTTGCGCACAGACCGGACAAGCGTGTGTATATTCGAAAATGTCTTTGGACATCTTGGGCCACCAAAAGTTGCGACGTATAAGGTCCAAAGTCTTTTTGTAGCCAGGATGACCAGCTGCTCTTGAGGCATGTCCCCAATCCAGAACCTCGGGTATGAAATTAGGTCTCACGAAGAGCTTGCCCTTGGGGACCTTCAGGTTCTTTGGAATGGACCTTTGAGACTTGACGATCTTGTCAAAGCTTCTGAAGGAAGATGCGGCGAAAATCTTCTCGTGAGGTAAAATGGTCTCCATGGAATCTCCCGGTCTCTCTTCGGAAGAATGTTGTCTTGAGAGAGCATCGGCTTTGACATTTTTAGTCCCAGGAATATATGACAGTTGGAAATTAAATCTGGAAAAGAACAAAGACCAGCGGGCTTGCCGTGGACCCAGACGGCGAGCGTTCTCTATATATAATAAATTCTTATGGTCTGTGAGGATGGTGAATGATTCCCTCGACCCTTCCAGGAGATGCCTCCATTCTTGAAGTGCCATTTTAACAGCCAGTAACTCTGTTCCCCACGTCGTAGTTCCTCTCTGCTGAGGTAAATTTCTTCGAAAAGAATGCGCAGGGATGCAATTTTTCTTGGGGTGAAGGTCTCTGGGATAGAATGGCACCGGCGCGAGAATCAGAAGCGTCCACCTCCAACACGAAAGGGAGATCAGTGTTGGGGTGATGGAGAACCGGTGCGGACACAAAAGCCTCCTTAAGTGTGTTGAAGGCGGTATTGGCCTCTGGTGACCAAACCGACGGATCGGCCCCCTTCTTCGTAAGGGCTGTGATAGGTGCAACAATTCTGGAGAAATCTCTGATAAACTTGCGGTAGTAGTTCGCAATTCCCAGGAAGCGCTGGACGGATTTAAGAGAGTCGGGTCTAGGCCAGTTAGTAACAGCTTTTAATTGGTCCGGATCCATCATGAAACCATCGCTGGAAATAATGTAGCTTAGAAACTGGGTCGAAGTCTGATGGAAGGTACATTTCTCCATCTTGGCATATAAGCGATGTTCACGAAGGCGAGAGAGTACGTAAGATGTATGAAAGATGTGGTCCTGTAAATTCTTTGAAAAAATCAGGATATCATCCAGATAGACTATGACAAAGTCGTTGAGTACTTTACGGAAGACATCGTTAATGAAATCTTGAAAAACGGCCGGAGCATTACACAATCCGAAAGGCATCACAAGGTATTCATAGTGGCCACTACGCGTGTTGAAGGCCGTTTTCCATTCGTCTCCTTGACGTATGCGTACAAGATTATAAGCTCCCCTGAGGTCCAGCTTGGAGAAGACTTTGGCACCTTGCAACCTATCAAAAAGTTCAGTGATAAGGGGGAGTGGGTAGCGATTCTTTACGGTGATGCGGTTAAGCCCTCGATAATCAATACAAGGTCTTAAAGTTCCATCCTTCTTCTTTACGAAGAAGAACCCTGCTCCAGCTGGTGAAGTAGATGGACGAATAAAACCTTTCTTCAGGTTCTCCTGGATGTACTCGTCCATAGCCTTAGTTTCGGGGAGAGACAGAGGATAAGTCTTGGACTTAGGTAATGTGTAACCAGGAATCAGGTCAATAGGACAGTCATATGACCTGTGTGGGGGTAGAAGGTCAGATTGTACCTTATTAAATACGTCCAGAAACTGGTGGTAAACCGTAGGGAGGTTCGTCTCAGGAACGGTGGTATTTGCTAGGAGTCGCTGTGGTTCGCCTGACCTTGGTTCCCAAGTGATGGGGTTGGTGGATGTCCAATCGATCCGTGGGTTGTGTAGTTGTAACCATGGCAAACCTAGGGTTATGAGTGTTCCCGGAGCCTGAATTACGTCGAGGGTCAGGGTTTCCTTATGATTATCAGAGAAAAGTACAACCGGAACCGTCTCTAATGAGATAAATGCAGGCGTGAGTGGATGCCCATCAATTCCCGACCAAGGCGATGGGGATCTTTTTCACCACGAACGGTATCTGATAGTGTTTGGCGAACTCTTGATCCACGAAATTGCCTCCGGAGTCTATGAAAGCTACTTGGAGACGCGGAACTTACGGCCTGAGAGGCACACGGGTATAGTGAGTTTCTTAGGGAATCCTTTTTGGGGAAGGGGACGAGGAGACATAACACCCACGAAGAGCCCCTTCATACTCACTGGGTGTTCCCGTTTTCCAGAGATGGAGGACATTCTTGGGTCCGATGTTTTTGCAGGTCCACAATAATGGCACAATTCCCCGGCGCGGCGGAATTGCCGTATTGGTGTGCGAACCCGTTGAACCCCCAACTGCATCGGTTCGGACGGAGCGGTGAAGTGGACCTGGGGACTGTAGTAGTGCTGAGAGAGAGAGACGAAGGGGTTACCGAGCGAGTGCGCTGGCGCTCCGTGCGGCGTACCTGAATACGTTGGTCCACTCTAATCGCCAGAGTGATGAGATCCTTCAAAAGACCTGGCCTGGGTTGGAGAGCAAGTACATCCTTGATGCTGTCTGACAGTCCTTGCCAGAATTACGGCGACGTAGGCCTCCTGTTCCCAGTTGGTCTCTGCTGCAAGGGTCCGGAACTCTATGGCGTATTCAGTCACCAGTCTTCGCCCTTGAGTAATCTGTAAAAGAGAAGACGCCACCTCCCGACGTGCGGGGGAATCAAACACTTGCCTGAATTCCGTCTTGAAGGCTGAGTAATTCTGGGTAAGGTCATCTCGCCGCTCCCAGATGGGGGAGGCCCAAGCCAGTGCACTACCCGTCAGATTATAAACGTAGGCCACCTTCTTTCGGCCAGTAGAAAACTGGTGGGGGGCCATTTCAAATTGTACCTCACATTGATTAATGAAGCCCCGAAAATCTTGAGATTCACCTGCGTAAGGTTTGGGGTTAGGAATCCACATATCTAATTCAGTCTGGTCTGCGTCTTGTGGGCTCGACATAATGTTACGCCAGTGCTGCCCGCAGACCAGACCCGTCCCCTGTGCTGAGGTGGGACGTAGGGATACACGCACCCGCAGCAAAGGGAGCGCGTCCGGAGTGTGGTGTTAGTGTTGCCAGGCCAGGTATAGTAATGAAGACAATACTTGCCGGTACCGGTAGTAGAGGAGGAGTAGTATTTGCCGTTGCCAAGATCAGGGATTGGAGAGTTGCGGATGGTCGAAGGTACAAGCCGTGTTACAGAGACGCCAGAAGTCACGAAGTCCAGGTGGAGCCGAAGTCGAGAGCCAGAGGGGGTAGTCGTCCAATCCGCGTCAATACCTGAGGAGTCACTGAGAGAGTATACCAATGCTTCCATACAGAACTATGTCGAGCGA